>NC_056522.1:139405688-139434103 GCF_019175285.1 Sceloporus undulatus
AGCTCTCCTGATAGATGGGCATCGTAACCCTAACCCTAACCCCTAACCCCAACCCTATCCCTAAACCCTAACCCTAACCCTAACCATAACCCTAAACCCTAGCCCTAACCCTAACCCCTAACCCTAACCCCAGATAGTGCCAGATAGTGCCAGATAGAGCCAGACAGAGCCAGAGCCAGATAGAGCCAGACAGAGATGTAAAGTTTGTAATAAAAAAATGGCACCTGTTTCTGGATCAGAGCAGAACTGCCTCCCACTGCAAACTGTTGGATAAAAAACATAGTATGGACTATCATCATTTGCCCCAAAGAGTTAAATTGCAGGTTAATGGAGAATCAGACTTCAAAGTGAGCACATAATATTCCTTCCATGTTTCTGAAATAATTGAAAAAAATCTGAAGATGAAATTTCACAGAATTAAGATTTTTTGTTACCTGGCACTGAGAGTGTATCTTACAAGTTGGGGAGCCTATTAAGAACTGAAGAGACCTGAAATAAGACCTATGAAGTTTGGGGGAAGGTAATTACTAGCAAAGAGACCAGCTGAAGACATAGCATCAGCTGAAGATACTTTCTTTTTTAAAGAAACATTTTACTGAGCTTCTAGGCATTGCTATTTGTTTCAACCTTCTCTATGTAGACGAAGAACTTGGTTTTCTGACAGATCGAATCCTACACATTGGGAGATGTGGAGTTTATGAGGCAAAGCTATCAACATTTTGGTTTGTAGAACAATGTGACAGATTTAAGTTGTGACCTACTCCTTTTCCATTCCTTCCAGTGGGACTTTGTCATGCCTGACTTCTGTTAGATTGTGCCATTTACGTTCCCATGGATACCACTATTTTAGATTTCAGCCTGCAATAGTACTTCTATCAAAGTCAATAGATTTTTAAGTGCATTCATCATTTAAATAAAAGATATCAAACAACTGATTGACATTTGACTGGCGTGTCATGCAGTTCAATGGAATTGTCTCAACGATTGTGACATAAAATATCTGGAAATGTGTCACATTTGCATTGCTTTAACAAAGTATTAGAAAGAGCAATCCTTCAGGCTGAAACTGCTCAAGTTGCTATTGCCAGTGAGTGCATGCATGGATAACACAGAGCAGTTAGTAAAGTTCTGTCTAAATTCCAATTCTGGGAATCTTTACAGAGTTTCTGTTTGTTTAGATCACTATAATATAACTAACATTTTTCTAAGCGGTCTTTTCACTTTCCCAAGATTGGGTTCTGACTTTCAATTAACTCTTCAAACTTCATTGCTGTTGAGTTCATAACAGTATCACTAAGCAGGCGATCAGCTTCCTTTCATTTTTTTCTCCTTTAAACCAAAAAGCCTACAAAAACAACTGCAACATCAATATTTTCTCACAGCTTCAAAAAAATTAATCACTTTTTCAGATGAGCTGCTGCTGATATTTGTATAAGAAGGTGGCCAGGCTGGATGGCAGTTGTATTCTCTCTTATTCCATCATATCTTCCATGACTGCATGGAAGTAGCAGTGAGACAATGTGAACTTGGCCCTACTCTTGAGCTTCATATTTGTTGTTGTGAGTCTTCGTTTCTGCCTTACAGCAATGCTGAGGTGGACTTATCATGGGGTTTTATTGGCAATATTTGTGTAGAGAGGGTTTGCCTTTGCCTTCCTCTGAGGCTCGAGAGAGTATGACTTTCCCAGGATCACCCAGTGGCTTTCCATGACCAAGCAGGAATTTGAACCCTATTCTCTAGAAACATAGTTCAATGATGAAACCAGCCATTCTTGGTTCAGACTGATAAAGTCATAGGCATGGTCACAGCTGGCACCATTCCATTACTAGTCCACATATTTGACAAATGCATGATATCCAGTGGCAAATGGAGTTAGTAGCGCAACTGTTTGAAAAGAATGGAGGTAGGACAGTTTCCAAAATCTCCCTCCCCACACTCAGTTGAATGGTAACTGGGCTGCAAAATTGGAGTCATAAAAAGCCAATGTTCAGACCAGCACCTTCATCCTCTCATTTGATGGAAGGCCCACTGCACCCTGTATATAAATAGGCTAATATATATTTTGGTTATCCTTCATTTTAATTCAGTGGGATTTGGAAAGGAGTAAAATCTGGAAATAGACAAAAGAAGAAGACACAACTCTTGCTCAGGCAACTGAAGACCTTCCCCACCTTAGGCTGAGTCAGAACAAAGTCCTGAGTGTTTCTGACTTTCCCCCCAGAAGAACTTGGATGCTTTTTCAGTTGATGAGAAAGGAGCTTTGGAAAGCTTATCCATATCTTACTTGTACTCAGAGGCAGCTGGTGACTCCCATGACAGTGGAGGAATGGGTCCTTCCCAGGTTTCACTCTAAACTACAAAGGAGTTAGTCAAGGTGTTGAAGTTATTTTTAGTTTAGACTTGTTTTGGCCTGGATTAAAACCCAGTGTAGCGTCTTCCCTTGGCCCCTGACACAAGAGCCATGTTTTGACTGTCCCAGCAATCAAAAATACACATATAAAACTACATAGACAAATAATCTGACCTGGTATAAATCAACATCTCTGTGAAGAAGGAAGTACTAATGGCAAAGGTATTGCCAATGCCTCCTCCAAAGCCTGTTAAACTTGCTAGGCCTTTAAAATAGTTTCACACTGAAAGTGTAGGATACCCTCTTGCTGACTTCTCAAAGTGGGCCATCTTAAGGTTAAAACAAGACGTTAAGCTATAACCAGTTTTACTTTAGAAATGAAAACATTTACAGACGTAAGCAAGACTCTAACCATAGATGTGACTTCATGATGGATGGTTTTAGAGCTATTGAAAATTTCTGTCATTCCTCAATGCCAACACTAAATTTTCCCAGACACCACATGCCACCTTGTTCCTATACTCTGGGGTTAATGGGACAGTAAAAGCTAGAAGGATATATATATATATATATATATATATGAGTGTGTGTGTTTTTTTTCAAGATTAGCTAGAGAGGGATCATAAGTACATCATTTCACTAAAAGGCAATAGCTGAATGTCACTTTACAGAATAAGGTCAACAATAGTGTTGAGGGGGAAATAATAAAGTAGAGCAGGCAACCTGAGGCAAATCTGCCACGGCAGATACAGCACCAGTCAAGCTCAGCAAATGAATGGATGTCACTTTCTCATCATGCGTTGGACTTCAAAGGAGTTCAAAATAGACAGAAGGAAAAAATGTGTCAAGTCTCTGAAAGCACCCTACCTCACCCCACCCCCAGTTTTATGAAAATGCCCTTCCCAGGACAGGGCAAACTAGGTTAGAGAAACTATTTACTCTGTTATAGAGACGAAACTGACTTTCAAAAGTCAAGAATCTCTTTTCTGAAGTCCCTGCACCACTTGTCCATCTGAAGCACACAAGAACATGGGAAGGAGGAAAAATTTGTCACCTCTGGAAGAGATTCCTTTACAATGAGTTCACCAGTAGGATTCCTACCTTGACTTTATGCAGAGGAACACCCAGTGCAAGAAGACATTTGGTTCTTCTTTTCACCTTTTAAAATGCCATGCTCAGCTAGCAAAGTCTTATGGGCTTTGAAGGGAGAGAGAAGGAAAGGGAGGGGAAACAATTCAATGGCTGAGAGCCTGCAGAGACTACAATGTGTAATGCTATGATGATGTAGCTATGTCACTGATATCATACACAACCATGCTACTTAACTGCAACACTGCACAATAAGCCATCACACAAATGTTCTGTTACACAAGTGGGTTCCTATGTGCAATGTATCCTGATGCTGACAGTGTCCTGATATATGATGTTGTGCATAGGGACAACTTGTGCATTGGAACATGTTATGCAGACTATTGTGCCACAGCCATGCTGCTGGATCCATTCATGTAATGGAGACATAGCTACATTCCTGCTCCCCTCTTGAGAATATTATCTTCACACATTTCACCTTTATGTGATCATAAGTCAGTTTAAAATGATATAAATACCTAACAGGATGCCAGACAACATTTTGTGATTTTCAGGGATTCTGATTCGGTTCTAAAATTCTTTTGTGTTATTCAACTTGATGGGGATGTACAGCTACAATAAACAATATAGGCTTCCTCTCTTCGCAGTTTGATTTATTTCCCCACTATATAGCTTCTAGTTTGTGCATCTTTGCTGTATAGCTATGATGATGTAATGAATTATGCTCAATAAATATGAATGTTAGTCTTTCATGCATAAGGCAGGGAAGCTATCTGTGGCAAGAGTCTGCACAAACTGTCAAGAATTCATACTGGACTGATTGGGCTGTTGACCTGAACTCTTGTCCATCTTGGGGGGGGGGGGAGGTCAAGCTCCATTTCAAGTGTGTAAACTGAAGTAGTAGTCCGACTTTCTCCTCCTGCCAACAAGGAAATGGTTCAATTGTGGAGAGCAATTATTGCTTAACTGCCTTCTCTACCTCCAATGAACGGAGACCTGCCAACCTGGCTCAGACTAGTACACCCCTTATTGGGAGGTATTGTGCAGCTTCCATAGAAGATTTTCACACCAGTGCTTACCATGGGTTAAGTGCTGGTAAAGCACTGGTAAAACGTTCCTGCAAAGGTGTGAAAGCTGCTCGTGCTTCTGAAAGGTCAGTGAAGCATCCCTTTGGCCCTACCATCCTTGAATTGTCCATGGAGCAGCCATTTCCTATTAACGCAAAGTTCCCAATAATAGGAAATAGCTGCCCTGTGAATGATTCAAGGATGGTAGAGGTGAGGGGACACTACACTGACATTTCAGAAGCGTGAGTGGCTTTCACACCCTTGCGCTTCAGGAATGTTTTACAGGCGCTTAACCCACAATAAGTGCCAGTATGAAAATCTTTATAGAGAAAACTCATCTGGATTTGAAATAGGGTAAATATCTATACTTAATTGGCTTTTGTCTTGTGTATGCAGCTCATTGTTTTTTACTGTCCAGACCACTTGAGAGTTATTTTTAGTACCGAAGGGCACTTTCACTGCTGTCCTTTGCAAGTACGTGGGTGTGTGGGTTTTTTTGTTTGTTGTTTGTTTGTTTGTTTGTTTTGCTTTTTGAACCTTCCATAAAACAACATAGAGGTCATGTTTTGCACTACAGAAGTATCCCCTTCACTTTTAGGAGACAAGCCCCAAGTTAGAAGGAGATTAAATACACACAGAGAGAAATATCTCTCCTTCATCACCTTTCTCTGAGACCTGCTTCTGATGCTTCTATCTCCAACCATTGTCTTCATGTCAAAGAGTGAGAAAATCCATGTGAGTGTTTTAGTCTGTAGTCCTTTAAGCTTACCTACACTCTTCTAGTCCCCCTTAGCTTGGTTAGAAATAGTGTCCATGCTATTTCCCCCTACCTTTAACTTTGAGAAACAGCTTGCATTGTGTATAGATTGTTACATTGGTTTCTGCATCAATCTTTTTCTGTCTCTTTAATATAGTCCCCCCCCCCCCAAAAAAAAAAACCAGGAAAGACCTATAGAAAGTTAGTGTCTGAAGAAGCTCCCCCCCCCCCCACCCCAGTAAAAAATAGTGCATTACTCTTAACAATGACAATTTCCTTCATGCTTCTTATTCCAGGCTTGAGGACATTTTCAGCTGCTGAGTTTTCTATTCCCTTGTAGGTAAATGCTTGGAGCTATATCCCATTACTTGAGGTTACTTGAGTTGCTTTGAGTTCCTTTCTGGGAGAAAGACAGCATAGAGATGAAATACCAAAATAAGATAATAAGTAAATAACTTGGTGTGAGATGGGCCAAAGACAGTAGTGAGTGGGCCCAGAGTCAAAAGTGGCTAGGTGTTTCCCTTTCATCATTCCCTTCCTGCCACCTCTTCTCTCTTTTTTGGACATCCCTTCCCTCTGTCACTATCTTCCTTCTTTCTGCTCAATTATCCCACTTAAATGACTTGAAGAGAGATAGAACTGGAGCTATGGGTGGGCACAGCATGAGGACATTGCCCCCATCAAATTCTGCTCCACAATTAATTTTTCCATCAGTCTTCAGATATTTACCATTGCCACAAGTGAGATGCTGAGAATAACTCACACTTAGAGCTCTTGTGTGTGCTGTATTCCCCTTCCCTTGGTAACATTGCTTATCCCTTTTCTTTGTGTGCCTAAACTGTACTTCTAAATGCTTAACTGCATTTTTAAGGTAGTGTAATGCTAGAATTTTTGGGGACTGAAGGAAAATTTCATTAAGAGTAAAATTTGTAATTTTTTGCGGGGGGGGGGGAGAGAAATACATATGTCTTATCTACTTCTTATATCTATACCCCTAGACAGAGCATGCCTGTTAAAGATATGAATTGATTGCCTATAAGGGCTTGTAAATTAGTCCAAAGTCAAATTTCCAATCCTCATCTAATTTCTGTGCCTCCCCAGCATAACTGTGTCCCTGCAACAGAATCAAGGAACATTATACAGTATTTCAATTTGAAATAAAACTGAAAGTATGAGAATGCAGAAATGGCACACTCACTCTGTTCTAAACTAGATACCATTCCTCTGTCAGTTTTTATTTCTTCTTATGACTTCTTTCTTCATCTTTCTAAATTGGCCTAAAAATGGCTATGTTGTGGGGAGCACTGTGTTGCTGAAAAGGTAGATTTTGGTGGATAGCATTGCAACATTAACTGTAGCTACAAGTCCTGATGTAAGTAGCTACAAACCCTGATGCAAGATCTCAGCTATGGGAGCATATCCAGACACTTCTCCACTCCCCCATCTCTCCACTGGTCAATAAATATCCATCTTGGGGAAACCATACGGACAACAGATGAGTTTTGAATGGGGGGGGTCACTGCATGAGGGAGTTGGTAGATTCCACACTCTGCTATGACCAAAGAAGAAAGACCAGTGTTAACACCACTCTACATTACTAACAGTATGCCAAGTGCACAACCAAACTAGCATGTGTGTCCATGTGCAATGTGCCCTAGGAGCTCTGGTGGCAGAGGGGTTAAATGTTTGTACTGCAGTCACAAGATTGAGAGTTCAATCCTAGGAGCTCTAAGGCCCACAACCTTGCATCCGTCTGTAGGTCACTAAAATGAGTATCCAACTTGTTGGGTGCAATTAGCTTCTCCATTGTAAATGGCTTAGGGAGTGCTTAGTTCATTGATAAATGGCATACAAATGTATTTGTTATTACTATTGCTTACTATTGCAATGTGTGATTCACATCCATGCTCAATATGATCTGCAGTTACATGCACAACTCTACTCCTACGTACCTGAGCTGAAATTGGGCATTTTGCAACACACAAAAATGTCCAGCCACTTTCACAGGGAAACCTACATATACATGAGATAACAACAAAATACTGTCCATTAAGTCATTCTTTTCCTATTTCACAGAATATTGTTCTCACAGCCATTCTCTTTTTACTTCCCTTTTCAGCTTACCTTCTGTCCCAGTGTTAAACTTCATTGGCTATCTTTTTTTAAAAAAACTCTTCTTTGTAATACTTCATTTATTCTGCTTTGTAATCCTTCTGATTCTTCTTCTTGATTTTGATACTTAGCTTTCACTCTTCCAGACATTCATACAGAAGACTCAGTTCCAAAATACATGGCAGAAATAATCCAATTTGAGATTGCTTTAACTGCCCTGGCTCAGTGCTAGGGAATCCTGGGAACTGTAGTTTATTGTGGCACCAGAGCTCTCTGACAGGGAAGGCTAAATGTCTCACAAAACTACAGTGAATTGCAAACCATTGCGCCAGGGCAGTTAAAGCGGTCTCAGATTGGATTATTGCTGAAGTTTGTTTTGGGCCGTGGGCATGCTTTCGGGCTGGTTGACTTCAACTAGTTCCAAAAAGCTATCATAAATTCCTTTGAGTTCTGGGAAAGGGAGGGAAATGTACAACATAAAACAGGCATTTCATTGCCCAGTATTAATGAATCTGTATCTGCTACATTAGGGGTGGGGATGAAATTTGTGTTAACCCATTTAAAAAAACTAATTGATCAAAAACATGCCTTTTTGAGAAAATGTATCCTTTCTTAATGTCACCTGTCACTGAGAAGAAACCCTCTCCTTTTCAATGACTTTACAAGTAAATGTAGCGAACTCAAAAAGTGTATTTGGGGGGGGGGTAGGCATAAAGGATGGGATTTCTGGCCCCCTCCTACCAGCAAATGATGACACCATCTTTCTAAATGCAGAGCAGTAACTCTAGGAATCCATTACTGCAATACAGAATGCCAGCTATTAATATGATTCAGTAAAAATACAATGATAACTCCATCTGGAATGTCTTCTAAGTCTATTCATTTCAGTGCAAGAGCTAAGCATATACTTAACTCTCCTTCACTGAAATAAAATAGAAAAGCATTGAAATATGCCTGATTTTGCTTGAATCAGTTGCTGTTTCAATGACAATCCATTACCACAATTCTTCACAAAGTTTCAGTATCTCAGTTACTTCACAGTATTCCGTTGAAAACAGATGGATTTCCATCATGGGATGACAGCAAAAATTACGATGTTATCAATTCAAAGCTTAAAGGTTTTATGATCTTTCATAAAAATGATCATGAACCCTTTACGTCTTGTATCAGGGGCATCATTTTTTCTGTAGTCATCTCATACTCCATATCCTTTTGCATTCATGTCTTGTGAATGCTTCCACAGATGATGAGATTCCAAACCAACCCACTTTGGCAACCTTAAAAATGCAGACACACTGAAACATTGAATTTCACATAGACCTGATTTTTTAAAAAAATCTTGGTATTACCACTGGATTAAGTGACTGGTTAGTGAGGGACTCAAGACTACATTTGAGGAATGCTGTGGAACTTCATGTGCACAGTGTCTTAAGAAAGAATTCTCAATGTGCAGTCCCCCCCCCATTACAGGAGTCCCTCCATATTCACAGATTCTGCATCCATGGATTCAACTATCCACATCATGAAAACACCACAATGGATACCAAGGGCTCACTGTCCCACAAAAACTAAGTGTTCAGGGATGACAGCTTTTGTTTAAAATGCCCCAGATTAAGATGGAGAGAAGGCCTGAAAGCAGCTCTACCCTTGCTCCTTTGAGACACTGATGTACTCTTCCAAGTCTGTTGACAATAGATGTACAGTTATTTAGATACTTATTTTGACATGTCTGTAGTTCACATCATCTCCCATAATGCCACCACTTATAATAAAAAGAAGCAGGAAGAAATGGCAGAGGTGGTGGGCAGTGGTGGTGAGGGCTTCCAGAAAAAACAGTTGGCCAGTTATGACACAGTGCTTTTACTCCTATCTGAAACAAGATGTGAGCTTGTCAGTTCACATAGCAAGAAATCCATAGCATTGGTATATATTCACTATAAGGATATATGTATATATTTATTGCTTTCCCCACCAACATTTTGCAAAGCTAAACAAACTGGAAATATCTTTGCCTATGCATTTAATCTGTGTTTTACTTTTGCATTTAAACCACACTTTACTCACCACTCCTATTACACAGGGTGCATTATCTTCTATTTAACCATGGAACTGTAAAGTGGCTTATTGGTCTTGAAATCTCCTCTGTGCAATAGGCAATGGTATAATGCTCACCTTGGATTTTTCTCTTGGTTAAGCCATGGACAGCCTGGTTAAGCCATGGGGATGTGGTGGCTTAGTGGATCAGACACCAGTTCTGATGATCGGAAAACTGGAAGGTCAGCAGTTCAAGGCCCAAGTGCTGCATGATGGGGTGAGCGCCTGTCACTAGTCCCAAATTCTGCCAACCTAGCAGTCTGAAAGCATGCAAATGCAAGTACATAAATAGGTACCACTTCAGTGGGAAGGTAACATTCAGTGCAGTCATGCTGGCCACATGACCACCAGAGTAGTCCTTGGACAACACTGGCTCTTCGTCTTAGTAACGGAGATGAGCATCACCCCCTACAGTTGGTTATGACTAGTAATTCATGTCAAGTTACTACCTTTACCTTTAGCCATGGGACTGCTGGGCAATTAGTGAATGTGGAACAATGGTAGGTCTTTTGCATACAATCCAACAGGGACTGTATGGGCCATACATAAATGTAAACTATTTCAGGGAATAATAAATGTTCCATGGAACTGAGAAAGGAAAAGAGTGGGGGAAAGAAGGGAGGAAAAAAATGAAGGTGGGAGAGAGGGAAGGCATGAGAAAGGGAGGGGAAGAGAGAAAGAGAGACAACAACTGAACTACTGAACAACATTGTATAACTTCTAGAAGAGTAAAGATAACGGTCATTTTAAAACATGAGAAAGAGAGTGAAAACAAACTATTTCTCCATTTTAGGGGGGAAAACATAATCTCATCTTATTTTGACACCAAAACAGTCACCCCAAATTAGATTACTTCAGAGTGAAATAAATTTGGTCCATCCTTAAATATGACATCTATTATTTTGTACAACCATCTCCTTCTGGCCAAAAATGTGATATGTTTGTTTTGCAGCATTCATCACTTTGCAAGAGAATACTTAAAGAATACAGAGTAGCTTTGTTGCACTTTGCCTCTTAACAAAGATCATCAGGCATTTGGCATTATAATTTTATGCACAAAGACAAATCCTGCAGCCTTGCTGCCAGACCAATATGCATGGATTGGGTCATATTTCATATA
This sequence comes from Sceloporus undulatus, assembly GCF_019175285.1. Classification (NCBI taxonomy): domain Eukaryota; kingdom Metazoa; phylum Chordata; class Lepidosauria; order Squamata; family Phrynosomatidae; genus Sceloporus; species Sceloporus undulatus. The sequence continues at coordinate 139,416,278 of NC_056522.1, forward strand.
GTGTCAAATCTAATGTGAACATAAACAAGCAAAAGAGTAATTTTCAGTCAATTTTTCAACCTGACATTTTCAAGAATTGTTTTGTGCCTGTATATTTGACTTGTCTTCCCATTAAAACTTTTGATGTCCTCATACATCAAGACACAACAACCAAAGAGAATGAAAACAGTGGCACATCGAGAAAGGTGGCATCAGATTTTGAGCGCTGTTGGGCACTTCTGTTGGCACAACTATTTTAATAGGAATTCCACATACCGTATGTGGGATTTGCCAGGGGGGAAAGAAATGGACACCGAAGTTACCTAATGGATTTTCTGTGGTTGTCCAAAATCATGAATAGAGTAAAGAAAATTCCCCCTTCAAATTAAAGGCACAGCTCTGCATTAAATTAACAATAAAAATATTACCTTCCATTTAGTTAAACAAAAAGTTAAAAACAAATGCTTGAATTCTGTATCATCTTTTACAGAATGCAACTTTACTTATATTTAACTAAGTAGCAGAGACACTAAGAAACCCTGTTAGTGAATTATGAAAATGAATATCGGGACATAGTCAAGAGTGCATCAGATGTGCATCAGATGAGATTTGCATTAGGTTGCGATGTGAATTTAGACTCTTTAATGGCTCTGCTACACAGTAACATAACAAGAGATTTCTATTGGATACGGATTTATGAAACTGACCAATTCTAATCCCCAGATACATTGTCCACTTATAAAGACATAATTTCCATTCAGGATTCTGGCCACCTTTAGCAGAAATGCTTTGATTTCAAGTGAAGTAAACCAAAGACTATAACAACAGTAGACTGCCACACAATAATATGGAAATCTAAAATTAAATATTTAATTAGAACTTTGATTTTGCTCTCAGAATAGGTGGCAATGCACAGGCTATATTACAATCTTTTATACTTTTTGCCAAAAAAGTTACTGTATATTTTAAACAGGCCACTTTAATATTAATACATGTGTAATAGGTTCAGAACTGAAAATTCAGCTAGAGATGGTGCATTTTACAGTTTGGAAGGGGGGGGGGGAATTACAGGACTTTTTTTTTCCTTTTGTATTGTAAAAACTTTTTTTTAACAATTTACCTACATTAATCAAAAAAGTACAGCATATTTAATAATTTTACAAATTTTTTTTCATAAAAAATATATCTCTGTACAAAAAAGTTCTTTTGCACCTACTTCATGTCACAGCAGCATGTCGTGAAATGGCAGAATGGAATACTGGGAATGACAATTAGGTTGACGCTCGAAATGCCAGCTTCCCCCCTCCCCCCTTTTAATAACAGCTTTTTGTTTGTTTACAAAATATATTACAGAAGAACAAAAAAATTATTGCAGCTAGCCTGGAGAAAGGCAAGATGGGTGATACAAGCAGCAGATTTAAACAGCTTTGAAGCACATAACCTGTTTTGATTGTTCTTTCCTATAGGGCGACACCTTTTGCTTCATCATCTTCATCAGTCTGGGGAAAAGACAACTGTAAATACCTCACAGAGATTTCAATAACTGCCTTGGGCAAAATCATACTATAACGGCTCAAGGGACCTGACCTTGAATATACATCTAGTATTCAAGCGACTGTAAGCCCTACTCCGTGGAATGGACTTTGGGTGTCACTTTCAAGGATCTCTCTTAGGGTGCTGCACCATACACAAGTCTGGACATGCAGGGAGCCTTGGCAAATAATGAGAAATGGAAGATCTAACCTGGTCAGTGCAATACAATGCAATTTTTAATGAAAAACCAAAGGGAACAGAACACTTTCAAGAGATAGGCACAGAGGTGAGAACAAAAGACACCCAACTTCACCAACCTATTTTATTAGGCAGGACAATATACTCTCTAGGTATGTTGGGAGTACGGAACATTTTTGTTCTGCATTTCCACTGCAAATGAGGAGAATGCAGAGCAAAAGTTAAAGAGCAAATGAAGATTTTGAGTGTATCAGAGAAAAGTGGTTGTTTGGTCTGCATTAAGAAACAAAAAACAGCCACAATTACTATTTTAGTATAGCAGCCTTATCCTTGATCAAATTAGCAAAGTAGTAGAGTGATGTTAGGACTTTCAGGTTCAAGATCATGGATCTTCCTGGATGATCACATTATTGTGATGGAAGGAATGCCTTTCCCTAGGACACTCCTCAAAGTCATTCCAATGGACAGAGCTAATCCAAGCATAGGGCTCTTCTCATATGCAGCTCTGTCTACCGGAATGAACAAGGCCCTCTCATAGACAAGGGGGACCCATTTGCACATACGGGTGTACAAGGATCTCTGGACAAGGACACATGTTGATAACACCACAACATTTTAAAACTTTCTCTCTTATTCTTCTTAACCCAAACAGGGTAAGCATTTAGGAAGACCATCCTTCCTCATACTTTTGTTGTGTTCTAAATAACTTTGGTTATTTCTGCCACCATTGCTATCTTAAATAAAGGCAGCAATGTAAAGTTTTTCTTTCTGCGGTAGACTACAGTGCAAGCTAACTAAGAAGCAATTTATCAGGAAATGTAGATATTTTTAGTCTATATTTAGTCTGTTGTCCTTCTAATGAATGCAAAAATCCATTGGATAGCTTATAAAATTGTAAACATGTAAGGAATTAAAAAAAAAATCTGAAAAAACCCAAAATGTCCAGACATCTCATAGGTTTATAATATTAAACTTGTTTTTCATTCATGTGAAGAACTAAATATATTTGTATTGCTGGTATCTTCCATCAAAAACTATATAAGTTTTTCTGCTTTGATAAAAGATTGCCCTGCAAACTTTTTCTTGTTATTTAATATTGACTGAACCATGATTTTTTTTCCTGCTAATGCTTATTTTTGGTAATTAATTTACTCACTACATTCTGCCACAGCAGGGACTAAAATAATACTTTGCGGATTGGGTCTATTGGAGAGAAAAACATGACCAAGATCCAAAGAACAAGGACCTGGGAACATCCAAAGGTGTTTATCTTCCCTTGAACAAGACAATGAAATTGCCCCTGCTATACCAAAATCTGCTTTTAAAAGGCCCTTTCATTTCAAAAGTAGATTCTGATTATCTATGGGCTGCCAGGCAATTGTGGAGCCTCTTGTTTGGAACCTGGAGAAAACAGTTTTGTTTGTCAGAAATCCCATAAGAAAGAAAGAAATCATTTTTTATCTTTAATGCTAGGGGCCAAATAAGAAGGGACACACAATGGAGATTATCAGATTGTGGGGGAGACAAAGGACAGGAGCAAAATGGACTGCTCCCATCCTATCACACGATCGTGTGAAAGAGTATCACAAACGTTGCACTTATCCGGTCATTATCCCATCAATGAAATAGAATTGATCTGTCATTTTTCAATAATGAAAACTTCTGTTAATGAAAAATGACAGGACAATTCCACTTCACTGACGGGATAATGATGGGATAAGCATGACGTCATATGATAGCCTTTCACATGAATATGGACAATTCCACTCCACTGATGGGATAATGACCAGATAAGATTAACATCATCTGATAATCTTTGCACAATCACACAATAAGGATGGGAAAAGGAAGTCTTTTTCTCTGTGTGATAATCTCCACTGTTACAGTCCCCTGAAGCCAACAGAGTATTTCCAGTGCAAGGTTGACTCGTGCTATAATAATATAAACCCTGTGGCAATTCAATGTGCAAGTGTGCATGATAATGTCCCAGTCATATTGATAGGATATCTGTGTATTATTTCATAACTGCCTACAGTACTGCAGAATAAGTTGAATGCAGTTCTTGACACTCAGCATACTTGATCAAATTAAACTAGCACTGTTGTGACCAATCTTTGGAGCAAGGCATGTAATAAGTGATGTTCAGGCCAAGCGCTGGCGTCATACTAGTGTACAGTGCTAGAGATAGTCCCACTCTGGTATCTAATCAATCTTCTATGCTTTTTTTCACTCTTGCTAGAGAAATAGGTAGCAGATGGGGCCTAACTACTCCATTCTATTGCCCACAACTATTGGTTCATATCCCTGTCCAGCAGTGCCAAGCATACCTCCTGTCTATGCCACATGTTGCATCCATGCTGAAGGTTGACCACCCATGAATTAGTGGCACATTTTCAAAGGCTTGTGTGAATAGATAAGCTATCAGTTAATTTTGTTATGTCTCACTTTTGTTCTGCAAAGAAAGGGACTACCCTCACTATTTTATTCTACAGAGTACCTCTGAATCTCAAACTTGCTCTGTCAAGCTGTATGATTACAAAAGCATTAAGCAGTATTGGTTTAAAAATGTAGCAAAGACATTCACACACAAAGAGAGAGAGACATTTTCCAAGTCATAGGAAAGTGTAATGGTTGCTGTGGTAAGTTGCCGTGTTGAATTGGTTGGAGTTTACGTGTGCTACTGCAATGCATTTCTAAGTTCAGTGTAGCATCAGAAATCAATATAACTTCACTGGGAGAAAAAGATGGAAAACAAATGCAAAAGGGAAGACTGGATTATGAGCACAAGGCCCACAGGCTTTATGAACTATCTAAAATAAATTACTATTCACATTTTGTACATGGCAAGCAGCAGTAGCTGCTTAACCCCCCTGCTGTTAAAGAGTATGATGCTGACAATAATGAATGATGTCAGAGGGAGTGCAAAAGAGCAAGAAGCAATACGGGGAACAACGATTTGTAAACCTGGGATCTTCCAACCATCATCTGGTTGGTTCATACTGGTGCTGACAGAGAAAATAAACCAAAATTTAATTTGTTCATGATCACAAATTACCCTACTGGATCTAAATGAAGGGGTTGTTGTATTACACATGCTCAAAGAAAAAAATATCATGGAATGTTTTTTTTAAAAAATGAGTAAATGCTTATATACAATGGATAGTGTGTATAAACCCTGTATATTTGTTTTGTTTTTGTTTTTAAAACCAGTATCTTAACTCAGTCATTCATACCACACTAGTGCAAAAAATTGTGCATTAACATTTTGCAATACAACAGCTGACTGGGAAGTTTGTAGACTGCTTTATGCATGAAGACCTAGGGTTGTTCTAACCATTAACAGGTTTTCAAAGGTAAAGCATTTTGTAGATGTGTGCAGCTCCCAAGGAAGGTTGTCTTCTCCTTCAAGGAGGTGTCTTTTCTTCTTTCCTTTCCTTTCTTTCCCTTTTTGTTTTTGTTTAAATCTCCTTCTGAATGTTCTTATTCCTGGGGATAATTTATGGTGCTATTGTTTGTCACAGTTCCCAAAGGAGTGATCCGAGTGCCCAGAAGATTGCATTGCAAGGCATCCAGCCACATACAAATGTGAAAGTCTGAGGCATTTAAATATGACAGATGGGTATGACTTGGCAGTCTTCCTTCAACGTGTGCCTTGATTTGGAGCAAATGCAGCCAGGTATTTCATATCAACCCTTGAGATGAAGAAATTATCTTGGTCTTGATTCCCCAGAAGACTGAAGATTTCACCAGGAAGCTTCGCTGCATCTATGCTGATAGATGTTAACGATTACTGCAGTGAAGCCACAGAGAAGAAGGGAAACTGGTATATGGCACCAAAGGAATTACTGCTTGTCCATCAGAGGTATGGCTATGAATCAGTCAAATTGGGCACTGAAGGCTATACGACTGTACACACTGTGTTTAGAGTTGTATCAAACCTCACAGCTTTTGCCTCTGTGGGTTTTAAGTTTGTATCATACATTGGATTTTCAAAAGATGCCTGTCCATTGCTGTTTTCATGTCCAGCATAACCATTGTACTGTACTTTTGGTCTTGTTCTGGAAGGGCAAAAAAGGGTAACAGTCTTGAGTTTCACTCATAGCAGACAACATGGCACAAATAACAAGATTCTCATTATCCTGATACCTAAACACATAAAAAAAGATATAAAGGAATCATGTGACACATTTGAAACTGAGAAAACTAAATTTCTAGCACAACCTTTCATGGACTTTAGTTCACTTCATCTGATGAAGTGGGTTGAAGTCTATAATTGGTTAAGTCTATGGAGGCTATGAATAATGATGTTTATGGGAAGAAGAACAACTTCATACATTTGATAACAGAATGAATAATTAACTGTAAGATAAGAGATAAAATGTAACATAATGCAATGATTTATAATGATAGAGTATTATTAAGACGAGGTTAATGAGTGAATGCTATTCAAGGTATAAACATGAGATGGAAGGGTGAAGAATGTTTGTAAAGTTATATGTTTGTGTTGTTTTAAATATAATATATGTGATATAAATTTAATTTAAAAAATTAAAAAAAGAAAGGCTGAGTTGATGAAAGCTTATGCTAGAAATGTCGTTTTCACAGTTATAGGATTCTTTTATATCTTTTCATGCTGCAACAGACTAATACATCCATGTCTTTGAATACTGTTAATCTTATGACTATATTTAGATAGTTACATTAGCCACCTGCCTGACATGTAAATCCAGAAATTATGGAATTACCAGTCACTAACAGCCCTTTCACACTATCCAGTTATGGCACTATGATTCCATATGGTTTCATTCTATGGAATCCTGGGATTGCCAGTTTAGGAAGGGGCATTTTGACTTATGAGCCAGAGGATACTAAAATCTGAAGATTCCACAGGATGCAGTCATGACAGTTCAAGCGTAATCATAGTGCTATAACTGTACACTGTGAAAGGATCTCAGATCTTATGGAAGGAAACAAGCCAATGCCTTGATTATTCAAAACACCACTAAACTGGTTAGCACATCTTTGGGCAGCATGTGCGCTCCAAAAAACTTCTTTCCTACCAGACTGGTAACATCTCTCTTAATCACCTAACAGGCATCCAGCATGTGGCTACCTGAAGAACACAAGCTAGTCTGACTTTTCTGTTCAGGATGAAACTCCTCTCCCTTCAATATCTGAACTAAGGGGATTATGGCATACTCTCTCTGGAATGTTTTCAACTCACCTGGCATTAAATTTGATTTCACTTGGGCACCAGAACAAGAAATAGAACACTGTTTTTTTTATTCCAGCGTTTGGTATGATCTAGTTTTAACCATGGGTGGGATATGGTATCTTTGTAGGTAAGATGCCAATTCTGACAATCAGAAGATCAGAAGGTTGGCAGTTCAAGGACCGAGTGCTGCATGATGGGGTAAGCTCCTACCACTAGTCCCAGCTTCTGCCAACCTAGCAGTTTGAAAGCATGCAAATGCAAGTACATAAATTGGCACCACTTTGATGGGAACATAACAGTGTTCGGTACAGTCATGCTGGCCACATGACCACCACAGCAGTCCTTGGACAACACTGGCTCTTCTTCTTAGTAACAGAGATGAGTACTGCTCCTACAGTCAGTTATGACTAGACATTCATGTCAAGGAACTACCTTTACCCTTACCTTTTTAGTTTTAACCATAGTTTTATATTTGCTTCTGAAACTCTATTTTTTAAGGATTCTCTTTCTCTCATAATACTCAGATCATCCATGAAAGCTCAGTGGTAGGAGATTCAGGTTAGACAAAGGCGTGCACTTCACACAGTGCATAATTAAACTGTGGGATTTACTGATAGATGATGTAGTGGTGACTGCCAACTTCAATGGTTTTAAAATGGGCTTACAGAAATTTGTGGAGGTTTGGAGTATCAACTGCTGTAGATTCCCCACAGTATCAGAGTTACCATAGCTCTGTCAGTTGCTAGAGAAGTTGAGATAATGAAGTTTTACTTATGTCTTTTGGTGGGGTTCCAACTGGAAAATGATTGCTCACTATTTTGATCAGAATGTTGGACTAGACAAACTTTGGAATGGATCCAAAATGGCTCTTCCTATGTTTTTAATGCCATTTCTGCTATTTTACCCTCTAGTGTTTAATGTTTCCATTGTATCTATCACTTTATCATGTTATTGGACAGCAGCATAGAAATATATGGAATAAATATTTTTGAAACCTTTATTTTAGCTAAAGATTGACTTGCCTCTTATTTCATGTGTGCACACATATTATATCTATCTATTTGAAATATTTGTTGTTGCTGTTGTTGTGTGCCTTCACATCATTTCTGACTTATGGCAACCCTAAAGCAATATATATATATATATATTAGCCTAAATCCAATTCTTAATGCCAACTAGACCAATCAATGAAACTAACATAAATGTAGTTTATCAGGTTCCCATTTATTCATTTGTTCTAGTTGAAGAATAATTTAATTTAGGGCATTGCCACCAACATGACAAATATCTTGCTTCTTCAGGAAGGAAAAGATGCAAAGTAATTGTCATTCATAATATGTATATAGATTTATTAATTATGTAATAGTAACACACACAAAAAGTTTTCATTTTATTACAGTCTGCTATCCAGTTTGCTGAACTGCAGGGCAAATATATCCTCATTTTTCTGCTAGATTTAATCATTCACACTATCTTTAGCGGAATAAATACTTCAAGCAATTTACTTGTGTAGATGATGCCAAAAGTAGAATGTAACAGATGGGAATTGCTTTCTGGTAGGTGCTGAATGTTTTCATTCCAGCATTTAAGAGGCTGCTACATGGCAGGAAATGCCTTTGATATTCATTTCCATTTTGGTCATTTCTAAAATGAATTCCTGGGGCTGTTAATAGCTGTGATGTTTTTGTATTTAAGCACTGGGATTTATTCTAGTTCTTTTCATTAACTAATCTACAACAGTGCCATTGATGTACATAATAGACACAGCTTTCCATGCCACTTGTGATTTTGACAGCATATCTGAAGGAAATGGGCTGCAGTCATGATATCAGGTACCTATAGCCATTAGGTACTAATGCTTCTGAGTGTGTACGGAGGGGGGGGGGCAGGTAGATGGATTAGTGTAAACAAAAGATTCCCCATTTAGGTCTTGGGAATGTTCCAATCAGGTTGCAACCAGCATAAGCGTTAGCTCTGTTCACAACTTGTTGTTAAGCTTCTGCCTTCAAAAAGCAGCACTTCTCCCAAAGCCCCTTTATAGGAGTTGGATACTGGGTGGTATCTCCTCCACTCCACCTATAACCAGAGGCTCCTTGGTTATGAAAAGACCAGTTCTCATCAATATATTTGAGGAGCCAGACAGGCCTCTTTTTTGGGGTGTGTGTGTGAGAGAGTAGGATTAGGAAAACCTGTACAACTGCATCATATTGTACACAGCGTTTTACTAGAACATTCATCACAAACTTTTGAGCAGTACCGCTCAAACCGGTGGTCCCTAGACCAGTGCCAGTCTCTAAGCCATTTGCTACTGGTTCCTAGCAAGTTTCCAAAAATGAAAGAAACAATTGTACCCAATGGGAATGAGTCTGATGCCAATTCCTGGTACCCTGGAAAACAATTGCCAGTCCCCCACCAAATAGCCTGTGCAGCATTGCTGTAAAGGAACCACTCCTTGAGTGCAGCCATAATACACATGTCCCATTATAGTCTTAGTAAGACATAGGACAAATAAAAATATAAACAGTTTTTGATCTGGAAAATTTACCAGTCTGCAGAACCTTTAGGATGAAATGCCAGCACAGGTAGCTGAAATTGCTAGTAATTTTCAAATGAAGAAGTCTGCATTCAGGTTTTGCTAATAGCATCTTCTGTCTTTAATGCCTAATTTTAATAGTACAAAACTAAAAATATTCTTCTGAATTTCTATTGGTGCTATTGTAGACAGCACTGATACCTGTGATGACGGTTAATCTGGTTTATAAATAACAGCCATCAAGTTCACAGCATCATATAAGAAATGACTACAGCTTGTCAAAAAATATGTCAGAGTAATATATATATATATATATATATATATATATATATATATATATTCTGTTTTTAGAGGTTAGTCAAAAGAACCTAGTAATTGTTTATCATGCAAGACATGACAAAACAAATAACAGTAGCATGCTCAGTTTTACAGCTATTTTGTTTAGATATTCTGTGAAGATTGCCCTCTCACTGAAAGTGTACATGTCTACACCAAAAAACAAAACTGAAGAAGAAGGAATGAAGCAATAGTGTTATCGATGCTCTAATATTGATTTTAATTTAGTAGCAACATTTTATGAATATATTAACATACATAATTCAGAATATAATTACAAAAAACTCACTTGGCATGTTTTATTCAGTGTTATAGGCTTGTAGTGAGTTAATTTAAAATTCTTCATTAAATAGAAACCTGCCATTAAAGCTAAGCTGACTATTACAAATATTACAAACAAACAAAAATACGTAGACCTCATGCACAAACTACCTGAGTTTATGTTGGCCTATAGGGTTGAATACTAAGACCTTTCTGTTATGTAAATCTATGCACATGTGAACTAATAAGCCATCTATGTTTCTGAAGAACAGCAGCTATTTGAAATACACATCATACCAAAGTTTTGCCCAAGTAGGGTTGCCATATTCCAGGCACCCAGTTTGCATATTATGAAAATATTCTAACTATGCAAGCCATTCTAATTTACACTCTAATTATGCAAATTCATAATTTGCATGGTGAAACTATCATAGGGTTTTATTGGCAAGTCTTTTTTGGCAGCAAGGGGGATGGTTGTCATTGCCATCCTCTGAACCTAGTCCAGCAAATACAATAAATTTTGCTTCTGGATAGACCTATTTAGGATTGTGGTGTATTCATTCATACTGGAAGGAGGCAGACAGTGCAAAAAGCCAGATGACAGACCAGATCCTGGAGCACTCCTCCCCTTATTGTCTCTACCTCACTCTTTTAAAGTTTAAGTATTTTCAGGATTGCCCCCCTCCCCTCACCATCTTTAGTCCCTGCATGCCTCCCACAAATCCCACTCCCCACCCCTGGTTACTTATTCCTCCTCCAAAATCCCAACCACCATCCCATAAGTTAAGCCATCTGAGTTGGAGATTTTAATTGTGTTGCTCTCTTTATAGAAGAATAAGAGGAGAGGGTAGGGGAGTTTCTCAGCCTCTGAAAACATTCAGCCTGGAAGAAAGCAGGAATCCAGGATTTGTGGCTTTAATCATGCCCAGCCATCCAGGACATTTTTAGAGCCTCCAATCCATGTTTGTCCTGGTTTCCCAGCATATATGGCAAGCCTGTGTCCAAGGTAAAAATCCTGAACTACGAAATACAACAATGGAAGCAGAGTGCTAGTATGTGCACTAGCTCAAATATCTCATCCGTGTGTAGCTCTGGATTCTAATTTGGGATTTTCAATTTAAGGTCATTCACATACAGTGCAATACTCATCTGGATGCTATTTTGTCCTTTGGAGGGGGGCACCTCATTCAAAACAGGCAGGCACCATTTTTAGTCTCAAGGGCACTGGAGGGGGGAGGGGGGGCTTGTTCATGACATGGTTTTGGCTCTTAATGAGGACATCATGGTGTTATCAAGGTGCTGCACACTGGGTATCCATAACGGCATTCAAGGATTGTCACATCTAGGACTTGTTGTTTCTTAGGTAGTATCAAGGCAAAATCCTTACCCCCTGCTGTGAGGCCAAAACCTCATACTATCTTTTTCCTTGGTTTCTTTCTTCTTAGATGCCCCCTTGGATTGGGTCTGTGCCATAGTAAAACTATTGGCTGCCAATTTATGGGAAGTTTCCAGGAAACTAGGCAAATACTATAATAACACAAATATAGTACCAATCTACATGGAGGAAAAATGCTGAGGCACCACATTGAATAGCCTGAGAAGCAGTTCATTACACTCGTATAACTCTTTATATTACTCCTAACTTCTTCCTATAAGGTGCCTTCCCTCAAGAAATGTTCCTGTTGCTCAACTCAGCAATAAACACCCACCCCAGAATGTGTGTTCCTTTGGTAACTGATCTTTCAGTTTGGAGCACATGCACACAGATCTACTTCTTTAGTATACTGTACAAAAAAACTTAAAATGGGATGTTTCACTGAAAGAAAAGAAAATGACAATCTGGTATAGTATTGTTTCATTGCTGGGTGTCAGAAACCCAGTGTAAAAACTGAAAATATTTCTTCCTCATGCATCATCTTATAGTGAAAGAATATACAGGAATGTGCCTCTGTAGGAATGCATCTCTTAGCTAGTGTTTTTTTTTAATCCTAACCACATCTCACTAAACACCCTGTCTGCTCAAAACACCACAGCATTCTGCTCTGTGGTTTCCCTGGAGTGACGCCAGTTTTTACTTCATTTGTCCTCTGTGGACTCAACTCTAAGATCTTAGCCCCTTGTGGGCAATGAGCAAAGACTCTGGCTGGTCAGTCAGCCACAGCATCCAGGTCAGAAGGCATTATCACCTTCCTTCATTGCATGCCTCCACTTTTTGCACTCATAACTCATGTGGGGATTCAGCTTTGACAGCCATAGAACTTCATGTACACATGGCAATCTGAAAAGAATTTCTTTTAAAAAAGCTAGATTTGTTCTGATATGCCCGATTTCCACATTAGGAAATGCTACACAGTCTGAAGGAGTATTTTCCATAGGGTGACTCAGCATGTACTACTTGCTTCATTATGCCCTGTTTCTCTGCTTCTCTTACTTTAAAAATTACTCTTCAATTGGCACTCCAAAGGAAGAAATCCACATGTAACAATCTATCAGACTGTCTAAGTCCCATCCGTTTCAATAAGATAGTTAAGTCATCACTTAAACTTCTATTATTACCATAAGAAATTGAGTGCCTAATTTTGACCAGATCGTGTCCACTCTGTTTAAATAAACCTTATTAGGGATATTTTATCTGACATGGTTTAGACTCATAAGAGTTGGTTTCTTGCTAATTTTCTTTTTTCTTCATATTTGTATCAGTCTACCACCATTATACGACTCACCAGAGAGTCACTTGTCTGCAGTTTCAAAACTCAAAACGTTATCTATTCATTTTATTCTTAAAGCAGAGGCTTTCTATATTTTTGCAGCACTGTTTTCAAATATTTCAGCAGCCAAACATTTTCTGACTTCATTCAATATGCCATAAAGTTATAGATTTAGAGTACCTGTGTTTGTAGAGGTAAAATGCAAACCCTGATAATATTAGAGCAAAGAAGGGTACCAGGATTGCAGCTGCAACAGAACTGCTGTTTGTACCATAGTAGTGATTGGGATGATCAGTATCCACACTTAAAGGACCTGAAAACAAATGAGAAAAAAGAGAAAATGTTTTTAGGGGTACAGGTATCAATAGGCTCTGACTTAATTTAAATGCAGCATAGACATGTGCAAGTGTTTGAGCTAAATAATGGAGTTCTGAACTATGTCATTCTTTATGATATGGTGCTGTTGGGGCAAACGCATTAAAGTATGATGCTGCTTAGCATTCTTATAATGTTCTTTTTTTGAGAAAAATAAAAATATGTAAAATATTCAAATGTTTTTAAGTTCTGATATGCCCCTTAGTAGTCTCAAAAGTGCGTCTTCTCCTTTTCCTTACAGTTCAAAGGTACACGCAGAATTCAAGGCTAGCAAATGCATTTAAACTTCACAGAATGCAGTCCTTGATTACCCTTAATATTTAGTAATTTGTAAAAGTCCCTTAAAACATACAGTCATCCTTGTAAAGTATGCTACTCCATTCACTATAAACATTTACACTGGTGTTCTGCATGGGTGTATCCTGCAGATTTTTATTAGGCTTCTGTTCCATCAAAATTAAAATGATAACGTTAAATAGTTGAACTAGAGACTCATTGCTACATTTTAACTAATGGATGTGATTTGTACATTTTATAGCAGAACTGAGAACCTCAATATAACAAAGTAAAATGCTATACAAAGTGCTATAAAGAAATTCTTACTTTGTCTTTGGAGCATAAATTTTCCAAAATCTTTTCCATGTACATCACCTTGATAAGTGAAGATACCTCTTTCAAGCCCTGATGACACCTAGAACAGAATGAATTGATCAAGACGCCTTTTAAATTCAATAAATATGCATAGAGTCAGCAAAGTGACCATCTTATCTGCATTTCAAGACTTCAGCTGGAATGGAACAAAATTATTAAAATGTTTAAAATAATATAAGAACTTCATTAGCCTGAAAATGTTTGCTTGTGGCTGTGGCCCTTAAAGCCACTACAGTCTCTCTCTCGCACACACATACACACACACACACTCCATGATCAGAAAAAATGCCTGCATTTTTTGTGTTAGAGATATTATGAGTTCTAAAGTACTTGAAATTAATGCTGCACCTATTAGGGCACTTCAAACAAGCAAGCAAAAAGACAGTTCATTTCTCTGTGTAAGGCAAACTGAAGGTTAGCGCCTAGTCTTCATAATCAACTGAAAGAGACTCTTTTACATATATCCAGCTCCATCTATTCACATTCACCCCTTACAATGTTTGCCACTTTCTTTCCTTGTCTTCAGCTTTTATCCATTGTAAACTTGTGACTGCAAGATCATTCTTCTCCTTTTTAGCTTATTGACTCTAAGCCATTTCTTACATTAATAGTACATCTACATTATGTGTTTACATTTGTTGTGCGGATATTTTTGGAGTAAGGCATTATAGGGAAGCAGTGTGAGGTTATTGGTAAATAAGAACAGTGTGAATTGTCTACCCATAGCCGTTCTCTGATTTGAGACCACAGTTCGGGAATTATAACCTTCCCCAGGGAGAGAAGATAAGGTGCAAATACATGCATTGCCTAGCAATGACATTTACATAGTTTTCTCCTGTGACTCTGACAGAAGATGCATAGAAAGAGAAGGAGATAGGACAACAAGGGAGCATTCATATGCTTCTGTCTTTCCTTTGCAAGAGTACATGGCATAACTGTCTCTTCCAACTCTCCTGAGTGAAACCTTCCTTGTTTTGTATTTCACTCTTCTCTTATCTGTGACCTCTTTTTTTGGCAACAGCTAGGTCAGACATTCTTACTATGGCTCAGGGAAAAAAAATTTTGGTTACTGGTTTTAAAACCGAAGGGTCAACTTCGTTCACCCTGTTTTAACTCCCCCCTCCCCAATATCTGATATATTTGGTTCCTATTCACATGTGTTGAACTGATGTCTATGGGCTGAACTGTAGAATATGTATTAGTATCTGTGCAGATGTGAAGAACTCTATAGCTTCCTGGGAGGAACTCTCCATCTGATTGATGAAGATCGCATTTTTCTAATACAGACCCCCAGCTCTACAATCCGTAAAGATAAAATCAGCAAGCTTGCATATCTTCTTTCTGTGTCCCCACAGGATACTTTCTGCAAATGAGGGGAGGGTCACAACTGACCATTTTATTTATATTTTGTGCACATCATCTGAAAGTGTTTTGTGAGTTACTATGCTTGTCACAGATGCTATATAATTCAGTTAGCTAATGCATGTTCCTTTAAAACCACTTCAATCATATCATCTTATTTTTCTCAACTATCTTTTACAGCGTTAAATAAATCCATTCCACTTAATTTTTAATCTGAAGTAGAGATGGGCATAAAAGTTTTGCTTTTCTCCACATCTGAATTTTGGTAATTTATGATACAAAGGAACTGAACTGGAATTTTCATCCATTCTTATTCTGAAGCTGATTAAATTGTTTAATTGCATGGGAAGTCAGACATTACCCATGCTTGTTTTTTTTAAAAGGATGGAAGAGGTGGGAGAGAGGGAGAGGAAGGAAGGAAGGAAGGACGGAAGAAAGAAAGAGGAAAAACTCTGAGGGTCTGTAGTGGAAAGGGGTGCTTGTGGCAATACAATGGCCATATTTATGTATGCTTTTATGCACTGAAAGTCTTTGTGTGATTTTAGGGCAACATTTGCCTTAAAATCATGCCATTTTTTTAATGGAGCAGGAGAGCTGAAGGGAATGCAAAAGTGGGGTCCAGGGACTTTGCCCATCCTTGGTTTAAAGCAAGCCTGTAAAACATATCTGGCATTAAGTACATACCATAAACCTGAACTGTCTATCGGGGAGTCAGTCACACTCATGCTAAAGTAGCCAGTATTTTCATGATGTATTTTATGGATTTTAGTAGGCCAATAAACACATCACTCTTTTGTGAGTTTTGGATTTTCTTGGATATCTTTCCTGGATCTGAAGATACCAAATTTTGTTGCAACAGGGGAAATCTTAACAAGAGAGAGCTAATGGATTTGAACTTAATTATTTGAGGGTTTTTTTTTACTACCAATAAAGGTAAAATTCTTTCATTTGGACAAAAGGTTGCAAGTTTTACCAATGCAGCACCAAAACATTTTTCCAGATGTAAGTGTGGGGACTCCTTGAGAAATTCAATGTTTTTTGCCTAAGAAAGAGGCCATTAGCTTTGCACAGGACAGGGGCACCTGCAGGACTGAAGTTTGGGAATCGCTGCTCTAGACCATCTTAACAGACAACAGAAGTAACATCTGAGAGAAAATCTAGGCTTGTGACTCTAACATCATCCCTTTTCTTCCCCTGGATATTAACATTTTTGCCTGATGTTGGCTGCATCTGCACTGCAGAAATAATACAGTTTGGCACTGCTTTAACTGCCATGGCTCAATGCTATGGAATCCTGGGATTTACAGTTTGTTGTGGCACTACAAGTCTCTGAGGGAGAAGGCTAACTATCTCACAAAACTACAAATCTCAAAATTCCATAGCAATGAGCCCTGACAGTTAAAGAGGTATCAAACTGTTTTATTTCTGCTGAGCAGATGAAACCAAATGATGTATTTTCTGTGTTTTTACAATAAAAGCTTCACTATTTTATGGATTTTTCTCTATTTTGCTTCATGGCCCAACTTAGCTACTACCCCTGAATAAGAATGTCTCCCAGCTGGTATTAGCTTGAAGGACTGTTGGGGGTTTTGTGTTTGCTGCATTCACAAACACAATGTGAACGTTGGCCAAATAGAATGTTCCACCTTAGTAATGTATGTATCTCATTCTATGGGATCAAGGTAATTACAGTAAATAAAGGAAATGTGTGATAGGCACATTATTTTTTTATGGAATCAGGGGACTAGTGGTAAGTTTGATCCTGATATAATAATGCACATTACCACAGTCATTAACAAGTGTTAGATAAAAGAAATACACAACTAAATGTGGACAACAGTTAAGCAAGATAAACTTTTCCAGAGCAGTGAGTTTACTCACATAACCATCTAATGCCCACTTGTCATTTTCAAGCTTGTTTGTAAATCCCTCTCTAGGATTTTTGACTTGATAAACTTTCAAAAGCAAATGGGCTTCTTCTTTCTTGTAAACACCTACAAAGATATAAATAGATAGACATTAAAATACAGCACTACATAATTTTAGAGTATATAAAATATTAATAATCTCTGTGAATAGTAGAAAATGTTTCAAAAGTTCATTTACCAAAGAAAGTGTGATCAGATATTTCTATACTGAGATAAAAAGCAACATGCAACATTTCTTTGAACCAGCTTTGAAAGCCAGGTTTCATAGCCAGAATACTAATATATTGATTTAAATAAATGAATGAACAAATGCAAAGTGATCTTGCAGCATCTTGGAGACTTTGGTGGGTTACAAACTGCCAGAAAGTACACGCGGAGCATGTACTAGGGTTAGGAAGGGGCAGTGCTTCCGCACCCCCTAACCCACACAGCCGCTGCCATTTTGACGTCTTGGACGCATAGCGTCCAGACGTGTCACAGCGGAAGTGACGCTGCGAAAGCACGCCTTACACTTTGCGGTGCCACTTCCAGGGCCCAGGAAGGAGCGCAATTTCCGCGCTCCTTCCTCGGAGCGTCCAGGAGCCCCGCGCTGTGGCAGCTGCGGCTCCCGGACGCTGCAAGCGGCGGCGGCAGGAGACCGCTGCAACCCGGAGGTTTGTAACCCGCCCGTATTTATTTCAAGGATTTATATCTCACCTTTTCCCCCCTCAATGGGATTCAAAGCAATTCCAGAGGTCTGCAGCTTTT
>NC_056522.1:139434113-139497367 GCF_019175285.1 Sceloporus undulatus
TAAAGGTCAAATCATGGCTGCAGAGCTCTGGAACTGCACAAAAAAAAATGAAAAATAAAGCACCCCAAGGCATGCTGGGTAGCACATAAGAGAGGGAGGTGGAATTAAGGGAGAGGGCAGGAAGGGAACATGATGGGGGCAGCAGCCCTGGTGCGGCGAATGCGAGAGATGTAGTGATGGCTGCCTAGAAAGTGGTATGTTCCCATTTTATTATTACAAGTATGACCACAGCATAGTAGGATCAGTAACTGTGGCTGAGATCCTGCTGCCTAGTGTAAGTACTCTGGGGTTGACAATGTAGCAGTGGCAGGAGTAAATCAGCCATGGGATCAGTGGAAACAGGGAAGGAGAAGACAGAGAAAACCACACTGTCATTAAAAGCTGCCATGCAGGCTCCTGAGCTGCTCTGGAACAAGAAAGGCAGGTTTGCCTCCTGATGGCAATGGTTGTCTTTGCCTCCTCCCTGCCCCTATTTCACATCCCTGTGAAAAGAGCACTATGCCAGCATAGCATCTTATTACACTGCCATGAAGCATTGAAAGGATTCCAATAGGGTACCCAGAATTAAAATTGGAGTGGGTTCTCTACCGTTAATGGTTGTATAGAAAAGGGAATTTTGGCAGCACGTTACCTGACTCTGTAACAAAGAACACCTGTGGGAACTCGCTCTTCTATATAACCAAAATATAGGAGCCCTTTTCAAGTTTTTAATCTGGTAACCCAAATTATCAACCTGTTGCACACAATACTGGTTTTTCAAATCTTAACAGAGCAGGAAAATACCTCCTCACCTGCTCTGGCAAATATGAATCCGTACTGTCATTTCCCCCAATACTTGTTCCCACCTGACCCCACTTTCTTGTATAACTTTCTGCGTTATACATAAACTTTGCAGCTTCAACAAAAACACTTCCTGTTTCTCAGTTCAACAGTAAATTCAACTTGTTTCTTGACTAGCAAAGGTATGCAGAGGATTCAGTGGAGTTTTTAAATAATATCTTAGCAGCTAGATCTGACCATAAAACCATATCACAGAAAAGGGTACACTTATTTTGTCGCTGTTGTTTGAAATAAATGTGAAATATAACATCTTGAAAATCATGAGCATCCAATAGTCATCTTTACAGTATATTGGCATATATTTCTTTTCAAGATCAGAAAAATTGCATAAACTTTTGGCAAACTGTAAAAATGTATGATCATATCCTCAACCCCCCAAAAGGTGGTAATGACACAAAACCAGAACCTGATTGCTCGTAGCAAAGAGGAATTTACACTGTTAAGGCATGACCTAGACCACGATAAGAGTGATAGCAAACAATAAAATATAAACATTGTCTAGACAAAATTTGCCTAGTTATACTGAGCTGCAAAAATTAGATCATTTAACAAACATGTTCTCTAAGAATTTACATAGTATGGATTTCTAACAGCCTTCTTCTACAAATTTACACTTGCTACATTTAAATGAAAATAGGTGAAAACTTGTTCCTGAACTCATAATCAATATAAATATTGAGCATATCTAATTACACCAACCCAACAGGCAATCTCACCTGATAGTTTAAGTTGTGTACTGGATGCTTCAATGAACGTAGCATTCACCTTACTGCTCGTAGCATTGAACCAGTCGACCGTTAGCGTTGCAGGTTGTCTTTTCCCTAGGTGCTCATAAAAGCCTTTCCACAATGAATTTATAAAAAATACATCGGAAGGAACTGAAGGAAAGATGAACAAAGCAGTAAATCACTACACTACTCCAAGAAGACGCAGCTCTGCTCCCCACATTCATTATTCAGCTTGCTATCAGACTGCCCAACATTGTTCTAAAACAACTAGTAACCTTTGCTATACTGAATTATTAATAATATAAATGATAACAGAAAACTGTATATGGACTTCTAGTGAATCTTGATGTATAGTGAAATTTGCTGGCAGTAACAGCTGAAGACAGGAGCTCATTGTTTTGGATCTTTCTTTTCAGCTTCTCCAGAAAAAATGAGGAATTTAATATAGAATGTGTTATTGGTATTTAGATCATGCCTTGGAACGATGCTACAATTATTAGTTATTTTGTAATACAATTTTTACAGACAATAAAGACACTCATTTTTGTCCTTTAGAACAAACCCAAGGCACTGTGGATGCACAACTGACAAAAATTAGATATGGCTAAGTCCCATTGATTTCATTGAGAAATATTTTCCTCCTTCAGGTACTACCTGCTTTATAGCTTCCTATTTGGCACACCTAATCAGTTTTGCTGACCCATGATAATGAGGTAGAATTTAATTAACTAACTAATTAATTTTTATTTCTTACAATTATTATTATTATTATTATTATTATTATTATTATTATTATTATTATTGAATATTACATTTTTTTTAAATGAAAAGAAGAGAGAACATAATCTCTTGACCCAGGGTAGGACAGGTAGCTGACTAATGAAGGGCAATTTATTACTAACTGCCAGCTTCACTGAACAGGAAACAATAAAAGGAGGAAGAAGCTACTAATTAACATTGTATAAGCCCCCATCTCACTCCTTTTTGGAAATAAATGTTATAGAATAATTTTGACCAAGAAAAACTGCTCCATAATATAGTACATTATGTAACTACTATTTTAATACCACCATTAGATGGATGCAGAAAAGCAGTGCTTTAGGAGCAGTACAGGATGCTGATGTGGAAGTTACTGAAGCAAATTGATACAGGAACTATTTTGAATAATTTTGAATGCATGTATACCAGTCCTGTCCATCAGTTTTGAAAGAATATACTGTACTCAAGGCAAACAGGGGCCACTGTTCATCACAATTCAAGTGTGCCTCCTTCCATAGAAATATTGCTCTTGAGTTCCAACATATTTCTGTAACGGAGAGGGGGAAGCCTTAAAGATTACCAGCCTTCTCATAATGCTATACCTGCAATTCCAGGAACTTTAAAAGCATATTAGTATTCAGAAAAAGTGTACAATCATGTAAATACTATGAAAATAACTGATAATACAAATGTTATGTATAGAGCTATTTTCTCCCATTTTTTCCAGTCAACCAAAGGAAACAGATGAACCTGAGGTTGAAGGCTAAATTGTTGGTTGATGCATTTTTAAATTCCATTTCACATGGATGTTGAGAAGCTAATGCCACATCGTACTAGAAAAGCATGAAAAATTCTATACGCTTGTGGCTAAAAGCAACTCTATAAAGTGTTTAAGACATTTTAGCTCACACCTGATTTATTCCCCACTGAAAACGATATGGTTCTGAAGATAATCATAAAGGAGCGGAAAAACTAGAAAAATCAAAGCAAGGATCCACAAACTATATACTCCGTGTAAGACATATCTGTAACCACTTTTGTAACATATCCTTTTGTAACATTTGGAGAACTTTACCTTTCTTACACCAGTAAAAATGTCTCTCTATGGGAGAAAAGCTTTAAAAGGAATGTGAGATATTTGAACAAAATCCAAAAATATGTATTATCTGATAGTTAACAATAATCTTCTGAACTGCATTGTAAATTACAATGAAGATATATGTCAAAAGAACAATTCTTTCCCTTTTATGAAAAACAACTCAACCTCCAGTTTCAGGAAATCCTAAATCCTATCCAAGACACACTTGCTGAAACCCCCTTATACTGTACAAAGCTTGTGAAGTTCACAATAAATCTGTAAGAATTTATTTTACTAAATTTTAGGGCCTACCCCCAAATTCATGAAATCCACATTTTGTATTCACTGAAAGGGAAATCAAAGCTAGATGAAACACATTTTGCATAAAAAAAATAATGATCTGAAACTAATGAGGAATTAGCCATTACAAAATGGTATCACACATATGTTTCCAGACCTACAATATCTGCCTCCCTCCTCTTTTTTGGTATATGTTAAGTAGAATATGTTGGAGAAAGACATACCTTAATAACAAAAACACATGGACACAAAGAGAATAAAGCTATTATTATTAAGGTTTTTTGAACTAAGCATGTTTGTCCACTCTTTCATGAATGAACCTGGCTCTGTTGGTGTTAATCTAACACACTATGATGTTACATTCTCTTGAATCTCACTAAATCAATGGGTCCCAACTATATACATCTCAGCTATGCAAAGGATGGCATCCTAAGTAAGGTAACAAGAAGATGCTGTCACTAGTAGCTACTGAATATTCATCAGTTTTGGAGTGTGGCAGAAGTGAAAGCAGTGGATTAAAAGGGGTATTGCATTGTTTTTCAAATCAGTTCATACTTGATCCCAGATGACAAAATTGTGGGCAGCTGAGAAATGCAGCAAACACATTTTACATGTACGTTGCTTTATAAAAAATAAAAAGACAAGTTGCACATTCAACACTGAAGACAAGGCAAAGACTATAAGACTGTGAGACAAAGTAAAAGATCCCACCCAGTGGACCGTGTTTTGTACATAAAGAAAAAGAACCCACTATGATGTCTTTGTTAATGACCTTTTGTTAAGGAAAACATACAATGAATTTCTCCAGAGAGAATTCACTGAAGTTTTTACATACTATACCATCGGGTGTAGTACAGATTTGTTATTTAACTAATGCACCATTAAAATAATAGCAAGATCTTCCTCTCCACTGAGTAAAGAGCCTTTGACAATGCAGTTACCTGTGCAATTGGGGACTCGTGTGGAGTCCAAATGTAAGCACTGTAGAAGAGAAGAACACAAACCAGCCTAGTTGCATCTCTGGCTCAAAGCTAAATGTATAAATTAGGGCAATATGAGAGAAGCCCAATTAAAAGTAGCACCAAATATATTTGCCTCTCAGGCAGCCTGATCATTTTGAGGCATGACAGGCCTATGAAACCATTAGAACTAGCATTTGGACATCTTATGTCTTGGATTACAAACCCTAGAATCACAAAGCCAACATGACAGTTGGGCACACTGGCTGAAGAATTTTCCAAGCTCTGCTCAAAATGCACATATTGGCTTAGGAAGCTGATCCAGGCTTCCATCGCTATTGTTACTACTATAAATTTCAGTAATAGAAATGCAAAGTAGAAAGTTCAGTGGAGTTTGGGTCTTGGCATGACTACATTGTACAGTTTGATACAATATGATTTTTTAAAAACAAAAATTTAAAGTGTTTCATAACATTTTATGCACTTTACCATTTTACAGTCTTCTGAGCTGTTTTAACTTGCATTTTAAAATACTCTTCTTGTCTATATCCTGCCTAAAACCTTATCATGCAACAGAGAGAGGGCAAAGCAAACCTTACCAGACAAGTGAATGCAAAACACTAGGCCCAAATAATAGTGAGTGCAAGGAAAATAGTTGGATTTGCTAGCACTGTTTGGTAGGTGATTGTGGACCTATGCTATACTTACTGAGCTATATACCTGCTGCCCTCTGACATACTGTAAAGACCTTAAAGCTGCCCAGGGTAGCCATTCATAGCAAGCAGGCAGGATGTTTCATGGCAAGTAGGCAGGATCAGAGAAGCATCTGACTAATTTTCCACAGCCCGATGAATAATGAATGCAGAAGTGCTGAAACCCTGGAGGATTCTTGTTTATCTCAACACTGATATCATCATTGTGGATGAAGCCAGACTCTTCTCCGATCCTGTCTTCTCACCACAAAGCACAGAATGGCCATACAAAGTAGCTACAAGGGCTTTATAGTAAGTGGGGAGGTCTTTGGAGGCTTCAGTGGGAGAAATGAATACTAACCTCTACAGCACTCAAAAAAGGACAACTGCATGGGTAAGGGATGCTTATGTGTGTATATGTCCGTAAGAGAATTCAGGCCCTAGAGTCATATTGGCTGGAATTCACCAAGGCAGTTATGAATGCATAGCCTACAGTTACTCATTCATGACTGGTTTGTATTCGCAGTTCCTATGTATTCACTGCTTTAGGGGATACATAGGAATCCTGAAAGTCCCCAAATCTGTTCATGTGCCAATTGGGAAGCTAAAGACCGATGTTCCCACTTTCCCCTCATGTAAGCAATCTCTGTTGTGAGGAAGAAATGTCACAGGGAGCCTTCTTCTGCCTGTCCGAATGGAAATCACTGTTGGCAATGGCTGGGAATATCAATCATCTGCTCACTGAGCAACGGAGGATGGATCCCATTGTGTGCAGCAGTTTCTACCTGCTAAGTGGGGATGGGAGTGGGTGGGTAAGGCTGGGAGACACTATGTAGCTACATAGCTAAGGTGATGTAGCTAGATAACTGATAGAAAATTCTTAAGGAAACATAGATGAAAGTTAAATTTGTATTCCCAACTCTGGTCAGAGGTTTCTTGGGCAAAGAACAGAAAAGCAAAGAAAGGTACTTTATACTGATTCACACCATTGGCCCATGTAACACCAATATTGTCAATTCTGACTGACAGCATGTTTCAGGAAGGTTTTTTTCCCCAGCCCTACATTGAATTCCCTTGTGTAAGCCATCCATGTATTAAGTAGGCTTGACCCTGCTTAGCTTTTGAAATCAGATAAGAATGTGTGTGTTCGGGTTGTTAAAGTGGCAAGGGTGATGACAAGATGGATCCCATACCATGCATAATGTGACTGGATTGGCTGCTGAAACTTACTTCAACCATGCAAATAGGAAAACATCCTATCCTGTGCCTGAAGGTAACAGGGTTTATTAGCAGGGGCAGATCAGGATAATTCAATGGGCTCTAAAATGAATTTTGGCCAAGGGGATTTATGGAAGGGCTATTGCTAAACTGATAAATGTTTCTTCTGACAGCTAAGCCATTTCCAGATGAAAACAAAACAGATCTTTACCAAAAGTGTATAATTAAAATCTGCTTTCATTATAAGGCTCTCCATTATAGTACACTGCCTGATATAAGGCAACTTTAGCTTGTTATTACTAATAAACATACCCTTTTTATAAAGTCCTCATTCTTAATGACATGGTAAAAGTCACATATAAGTACCACTTTAGACTGAGAATGGGAACTCATATAATTCTGTGTTGTTTTGTGTCTGTCTAGCAATGTGAGCATTCCCTCTACAGAGAAAATTAATATGCTAAGTTAGTTTTCAATGAATAGAGGAATAATCATGCAAGCCCCTACTTACACCCTGAATTGATGTATCTCCCATGCACCTATTTACTACCTTTGTGTGAACTATAGCACAGAAACACCCCTAGATAATGCCACAGAAAGGGGCACTGTATTAAACTGTTGTTTTAAGGATGCTATTTTGTGACCAATTTCAGGTAGCAGGTTTAATTTGCCATTGTTTTTGGATATTCTCCTGTTTTAACCTTCGTGATGACATGATTCATTTAAAGGTTAGAAAGAATTTTTACTGTTTGAGAAAGAGAGGGCTAAGAGGAATTTGATGTATTTAATTCTAAAACTGTTCTCGTATACAAACCTGGAGTTTTAGTTATTGTTTCATTAACTTCTCTCACTCCTTTACCTACAAGTAAAAAGACAAATTATCATTTTTATGAACATACCTTTTTTTCTGTACAGAATGTTGATAAATAATGCTTGACTGAGGCAACTGTGTGTTCTCCAATATGCCTACTGTGTTAAAGCAGAAATAACTAAAATCTATATTACATATTCAAGCAGATATAATTTTACATACTCATCAGAAAAAAATCTCCTGGAATTCCAACTTTTGTATTGTTGAAAATTTGCTGATCACAGAAATAATTACTTTTCATTTCCAAAAAATAATAATATTATTAGTTTTATATCAACCACAGTGCTGTAACAGAGAGCCTTATATAATATTGTACCTAGGTATGCATAGTTCTATATAAATAAAAACACTTGAAGCCTACAATCTGAGGTAATGATATATCTATAAACTAGTAATATTGAGGACAATAATAAATTTTTACAATACATATCAGTGGTGGGCAAACCTCTTGCCAACTGTGCTATTTAGTAGAGTGTCACTCAAGTCTAAGCTGTTGTACATATACAATTCGCAGGCCTTGGGGAAATTTGAACACTCTTACACACCCAGAGGTACACCCTACGATGTCCAATGGTTGTTAGTCCCTATTAAGTGAATTTGAAACCTAAGACTGAAGTCGGGAAAATAACAGGCAACCAGTACATCAAATGAAAGAAGGTAGAAATTTAAATCTGAGTTCATGAACTGGACAGGTCTATGCATTCATCTTTCCTGTTCTTATCTAGGGTTGGCTGAAATACCTGGTGCCTATATCACTTGTGATGCCTATCAGTCATGTTGAAGAACCATGCTATACTGCATATTCTGCGGTGCTTAGCTTGAGTTGGGAGGAAAAACCCAACCCTGCAATTATTGCATTTGTTTTACCACTACTCTTTCATCTATTACATAAAAAAAAAATCTGGCACATTCATATTTTGGATGAGGAATCATGTGAGGAAAACTCATCATTGAATGAGTTCTACCTTTAGGACTGTATTAAACATTTTGTGTGTGCTACGAATGCACATTTATAGGAGTACTGTCCAGATCCAGGTGGGCTCTCTCCTATTTTCTAATTACTTGGGACCAACTTTGGAAGAAAAGTGCAGCTGTACTTCCTTTTAATACTATGCTCACTTTACATTCTTTTCAGTTCAGAACTTGGTACAGTAAAGGATAGTTTCCATTTTTAGGGGAAATCAAAATAATGGAACAAAATGGTGCTGCTCATTGTATTAAAGGTTTGAAATCACTGAAGACTGAGCTGGGTAAGTGGGGATGCTGTATGCTACACATATTTCAAGGTGGCCTTGCAAACTGGACCAGCAGAGCACCAGCTTACAATTTTGACACCCAACTGTCCAAATAAACACACTATGCTGAATTAATCTACGCACGTCAAATAACAACAATTCTTCCTGATTTATTTTATTAAAACAAAATAAAAAACAAAACAGAATAGTGTCTTTATATTTTGCTTTGTTGGGTCTTAATAAGGATTATATAATGTTTAGGGCTATTTAGTAAGAAGTATGAATATTGAAACATATTCCAGACTACTTGCAATAGAGCCAGTGCATTTCTTACTGCCCTATATGAATGCTGTGTAAGGGACTGTGGTTTTTTTTTTAATCCAAAGTACATTTCTAGTTTATGTTGTTGTGTGCAATCAACTCATTTCTGATTTATAGAGATCCTAAGGCAAATTCATCACAAGGTTTCCTTGGCAAGCTTTGTTCAGAGGGGTTCTTTGCTTTCCTCTGAGGCTGAGAAAGTATAACTTGCCTAAGATCTCATACTGGGTTTCCAGATTCCACTGGGAATTTGAACCTCAGGCTCTAAAGTTGTAATCCAGCCCTCAAAACACTACATCAAACTGGCTTATTTCTGGATACAACATTTCTAGAAAAGAAACAGAAGCTCTTTTCAATAGCTCAAGTAAGGTTATAGAGTAGAGTCCTGGGGCAAATTTGGACAGGGATGTCACAGAATCTTTCTTTTTTGCTTTGGCTGTTAATTAATGTGTAAAGAAACATGTAGATTTATATGAAAACCTTGTTTTTCATATAAACTAAAACACGAACAAAAACAATGATCAAAACAAAGCTCATAATTAAAATTTATTTTACCTAACATTCTTGAAGGATTCCAACATCTCATCAGTCATTTACTTTTTTAGTACTACATGTACATTAAACACTAAAAGACATACATGAAAAACATTAAGACTGTGACACAAACCAATTAAGAAATGTACAGTTACAACATGTTGTCCTCTTTGGTTAACTATTGTTTCAGAAGTTCTTCTGTGTGAAGGACCCACACAAAGCCACTCATATGACAAGCAAGCAGAGGATTTATTTGACTTGAGAGGAAGCTACAGCAAGCAATGTCAAGAGTTGTGGAGTCATCCCTTGGACCACTTGACAACAGCATGATGCAAGGCATATATCAGGAAAGAGAAAGTCCATGGGGATATGGGCTCCTAAACAGATGTGCTTGGGAGTGTGGCTGTTCTGTGACTCTTGAAGAACTGTTACAAGTAAGCAACTGTTTTTTTAACTGGTGACATCAGAAGTATATTTACACTCTAGACACTGACAATATGTACACAGCACAATTATAGGTACTGAATACCTCTATTAAATTCCATGGCTCCACTCGTTGGAATCAATGGGTTTGTAATTTGAGGAGGGTTAATTATCTGCTCCAATTAGTGGCACACTATCTTTCCATGGTGCTGGGATTGCATGCTCCTGACACTAAATTGAGACTGTCATACTTTGGACATAGCATGAGATGAAAAGAAGAAAATACAATAATGCTCGGTAAAGTAGAAGGCAGTAGAAAACAGGAAAACTGCACTACAAATGGATTAACTCAATAAGGGAATCCATGGCCCTGACTCTGTAAGACCTGAACAATGCTGTTGATGATAGGGGGACTTGGAGGTCTCACATTCATAGGGTCATCAAATGTTGAAGTCAACTTCTCAGCAGATAACAACAGCCTTGTCTGCTGGAGAGCTCTCATGCTGTAGTTCAGTACTGGGAAAAGTATGGCCTGAAATGTGGTCCTCAGAGCTATTTTTATTGGTACTAGAGATTTTTTTTTTTAAAAAAACAAGGTCCCAATTTTTTTTTGTCCCCAAATGCTCCCAAACATCCTGGGAACTACAGATTAGAGATAATTTTAACACACTCCCCATAAACTCTGTGTGTGTGTGTGTGTGTGTGTGTGGAAAAAGTCCCCCCTCCATCACTTCCTACTGGAATAAAGGCCTTGTATATTTCAAATAGTCCAGAAAGGTCAACCATATGGGATAATTGTTCCATATGTCACCTCGAGGACACAAGAGGACATCTCTGGCATAAAATTGGAGGTGTGACAAGGAAAGTCTCCTCTGTGGGCCAGGGTTGTTCACTAAACCCATACAATTGCCCATCCTTGTGAGTTAATCTCAGCAGAAATGTTTCCTATAAACTCTGAAAGTACACAAAGCTCACTGAGACAGCAGGAAAACAAAAAACCTCCCTTCTTTTCAAAAGCAGCAGCAATTTCTATTCTCCGTTGCTGCAAAAATTCCTGAGGAAAAATGAGCACATATTAAGTTACGTAAGAGTTGAAATTTATGAGGTCTCTTTCAGAATACCCCACTTATAGTGTATGGGTTATAGTGTTCTAGAAGGTAGTCATGCAGGAAGCTGAGGACCAAACTGCACATGATATCCACCTGTGTTAGGTGACTTTTATCTTTTAGTGACATCAAATGGGCAATCTTTCTTTTAGACAGTCATTGTTATGCCATCTTTGCTCCACTGGTGGGGGCAGAAAACAGGAAATCATCTATTGAACCACCCCTGCATTTAATATTTTTCCATATTCAGGGTCACATCCTTTCAGACTACTACCAAAGTGCAATCAGTTGCTTTTGAGAAACTCCTCCCACACTCTATTATAAGGTTTGGAAGAAGAATACACAGATACACATTGCATAAAATAATTAATGGATCATTTCCATAATTAAGAAGTGAAATATTATTTATGGGTAACTGCTCACAGAATCACAAAGCCCCAGTAAAGTGATTCTCCAGATTTGGCACAATCATGACAAATCACAATTATCACTGTGATAAACACATCCAAGTCTCCTTTTCACTTTTATACTAGTTGGAAAACCTGCCCATTTGAAAGAATGGCTTTGACTGTTTCTTTGATATTCCATTTAATTTTTCAGTCCTGTCCTGTTCAGAAAATTGTGCCCTTTGGGTTAGATCAGGGATCAAACAGTGCCCTGGAGCAAGGGCTTTTGTATGGCGCTACCTGTGGAAGCGTGATAAAAAAGCAGAGAAACACATTAAGTTTCTTTATGCAAGTTGAAGAAAATTCCATTATCAAACAACATCATTGCTGTCCAGGCTTTATGTTATGTGGTCACAGGGTTTCCATGGGCCTTCTGTTCCCACCATGGGGTACAGTGAATGTAAGCGTTCTCACAGCTCATCATCACAGTTTCCCATAGAAAAAAAGATGATTGTAAGATTTTAGATTCGGCTTAGAATTGCATATGATAAATCAAGTCAGCATGCCCCTCTCTAAGAAGGTAAACGTCTAGCCTTCTTTAGCAGTATATACAAAGAATGGAGTCTGCTGCTGACCCATGTGGAAGGAAGCAAGAATGACCATTCCCCCCCCTCCCTCGCCACAACAGAGGAGTTGGAGTGGGGATGGGCTGCTTGCTGCCCTCCCCCTTGGACGAGACAGTGACCTTTAAAAATCATACTATGGCAGTAATGCCATGGCGCAAGACTCTGGGGGTGTGGTCAAAGGCAAGGCTTTGCCAACCGCCCCATGGCCTCATTGCTAAGAAGAAACTGACCCACCCACCCGGCACTGGTATAGTATGAGGTTTTCTTGGTCATCTAGGGACCAGGTAGGAATTCCCCCCCCTCCCGTTTCCACAGGTTTTTTGCCTACCCTGTACTGTTTCCAGTGGCATAGGGAAATTGGCTTGATAATACCTGATTTGGCATAAAAGTTTGAATTCTAATTGGGTTTGTATAATTACTTAACTCTGGCATAAATATTTGGATTATATTTCGGCAAGCACCTTGGACACTATTTGTGTAGAATATTTGTGTTTCTGGGACCACCTCTTTAGGCCTTGCGACCCAGGAGGTGGCAGAAAGAAATTGCCCTTAGGTCTGGCTTGAAAGATAAACCCCATCTTTAATCTTCACAGATTGGGATGGGGGCTTTCTGGTTAAACTTCCTTATGCGGACCAGCCAGTGAATAACCCAGATTTTGGGTTGTTGTTGAGGGTTCAGGTGTTATCATCCAGATAAGCTGCAGAGGTGGTCTGGGGAAAGACACCAGATGCAGTTTCTCCCACACTTGGTTGTTGTTAGAAATTACTTGCAGTTCCATTAAGAATTTAATTAACAGGTCAATAAATGTCTCTGTTTTATCCCATTTTGGAGATTGGTCTCAATATTCTGGGGTTGAATAGCAAATGGTTTGTGGTTATCTACCTACCCCTAAGAAATCCATCATGTTTTTTACCATCAGAAATCATCTACATAGTGATCATTCTCACTGGCACACTGAACCTTGAAGTATATCTTGGGTAATGGTTTCCATTAAGGTGCCTCTCCACAACTTGAGTGTATTGACAGAAGAGAATCTGGGTCCCATCTGTTAAACCCATAATGCCTACAAAGGACGTCTACATTGAAAGCTTTTGACTGCTCAGTAGAAGCAATCCAGAGAGCAAAAATAAGCCTTCATATGGTTCCTGCCTTCATTTGTGAGCCATCCCAAATGGCCCTTTTCCTGCCACCTTGACCTCTTAAGTAACAATAGAAAGGAGACAGGGAAGCACAACCTAAATTCAGTATTATATCTACTAGTAAAGATACTAGTGGACATGAATCTCATGATCAGGATTTTTGCCTCCTAGAAATCAGACCTGTCATCATAGTAAAATATGTGTTTATCAGAGCTCCAGCAGCCCTGTGCTAAAGCAAGTGCTTCCTGTTATGCAAAGTGAGAATACTATACTCACAAAGAGACACACCAATCACATCCCAAACAGGGAGTGTATAAGCTATTGTCCTAAATGAGGCAAAGATAACCACTTGTTGAGTTTGTCATTGATGTGTTCTGGAGACATTCTACATAAAATAATAAATAAAACTTTTATTTATGCCCCGCTTTTCTATAATAAAACAATCAAAGCGGCTAACAATTAAAACATCCAGACAAAATATTACATCAATATTACAACATCCCCCCTTTAAAAAGTAAATAAACATATTGTAGATAAAATATCTAATTATTAATAGTTATCCCACTCTCCCCATCATAGCTTGAGAATGGAAGTACAGTGGGTCCATCTATCGGCAGGCTAACCAGCCACAGATTGGACCTCTGATTACCTTATTAACCAATGGCAGCACATGCTTGTGGGCTCACTGATGTAGATTTGTGCACATCACTACTCACTGACTATGGAGATTAGCGCACCAGCTTTTATTCCCAGGCTAAGTGCGGGATGTAAACACACAAGGACGGATTCTATTGCACAACTCCATCCCTGGGCAGTATTCACCCATTCCTTTAAAGGTCCCGGAGAAGCCTCGGTCATGTACTGAATGAGTACTGGCCAAGGATGGAGCTGAGTGATAGAATCCCTGTGTGTTTACATCCTGTGCCTAACACGGGAATAAAAGTCGATGCACTAATCTCTTAATATGAGCTCCCATGTTTTTTCCCCATCCGTGGGCCCCCCCAGAACCAAGTCTGCACAGATGGGAAAGGAACATCTGTATTACTCCTTGCCAGAGGCAGGAAAAGGGAGGCCACCCTGGAGTTTAGTATTCTTAAGCTTATCTGTCTCTCCATCGCTGCTGCATTTCTCATTTGCTCTTTTTCTTATTTCAACTAATTGGATCCTCTTTTTTTTTGAGCTTCTTTTCTTTTTGACACAATTTCCAATGGGAAGAAGCCTAAGCAAGACAAAGTTTAGGAAAAGATGGCCCCAGGGATTATAAAGGGACAACTGTTGACAACTCTTGACACTGCTTACCAAAGCTTACCACATGGCCCAGAACTATTCAAGGAAGAAACATATATTCCTTTTAATTTTCAAAACAAGGCACGATTTTATTGTGTTTCTTACTTGTTTGCTGTGCTTATGAAAGGGATCATATCCAATATTACTTTGATACACGGGAGGCTTGATTTACAAATGTAACACTTTAAACTTTTAAAGTGTGCAGATGTGACCGTATTAGCAAGTAAAATGAAATGGAGCTATCCATATTTTCAGTGACTTACTTTTACAAACAGGTGATTTGCCTGTCCACTTCATATCAGGCTTACATGTCCGGTGTTCTGACCCACCAGCAAGAAAAAATCCTGGCTGACATGTATATACCAAAGTGTAGCCTAAGGTAGGTAGATCTATTGCTTTTACATCCACATTTGCTGGAGTCTCGGGCTGTCTGCAAGCGTGAGCTGAAATAATTTATAAGAAGCATGAAAAATTGTTTTAAAAAGTCAAAAACTGAATGTATCCCTAATCAATGACATTTTATTGCTACAGACAAAACTGTGGTCAACATTTTGGACACTTGCCCTACAATTAATTTCTTTTTTGTTGGACATAGCATCGACAAAGAACTATTGTGAGACAGAACTGTGAAAAATCTGGAATGGCAGATATTTAGAACAACTTTCCTGCATGCTACACATTGAAGATTAGAAAACACACACACATACAATGTTGCAAATTAGGCAGTGATCAATATTGTGGATTACTGAGCTGTTCATTCTAAGCATCACTTCCAATTCAGTGATGCAGATAACCGTGTAAATTGCCAAATATTTTCTCTGCAAAATAAATTCATTATAAACATCTATCAAATAAAGACTTCACAGAATTTTTGTCATGCTACACTGTTAATGCAAGCCACTGCAATCTTACTAATACTTCTGTTTTGTTTTATGCCCTGCTCACATAAGATCATTCTTATTTCACATCTATACAATTTATTGAGTAAGTACTCTGGTGTTTTTCAATGGTGATGGCATCCATAGGCATTAATTCTCAGCTGCTTCATGGAAAGGCTGAGATAATTCCCCCACACTCCTGGTTTGACTACAGTGGAAACGTTGGAGGACACTCATCCTGGGGGACACGTACCAGTCACATAAATGCTGAATCTCTTGGTATGGATCAAAATGGCAGGGAAATGGTAATGTGGAAGAAAAAGCTCTACTGCTAATGTGCATATGATTGGACCAATGTTACTTATTCACTTTTAGATTAATAAGCACTTGTGTGTTGACAACAATGACTTTCATAGCATCTTAAAAATTAACATGCTTTATTTAGAGGAATGCTTTGTGGACTCTACTCAGATTCATTAGATGCAGTTTATGAAGCCATGGAGTCTGTAAAATCTTATACCAAATAAAGTAAGTTAACCCTTTCAGATGCCATAAAACTCTTTGTTGTTGTTTGCTTTTGCACTTAAATCTTTGAAATTCTTGTCTGTCAGTAACACAGAAAGGTTGAAAACATTGGAGTGAAATGAATGAATGGAGTGAAAACTGTGGCAAGTGACATTGGTAGAATTTGTTGTGAATTGGTTCCATTCCAGAAACAAATCCAGGGTACTAAGTCAGAATTCCAAAATCCAGGAAGAGATGGAATTGAGTGTATTTTAAGAAGAACTCTTGCCCCGATCAAGCATAATTTCAGATTTCCTTCTCATCCCACAGGACTGAAGGTATTAGAAGGTATTTGATATGACTGTGTTTTCAAACAAGAAATCCCTCATGTACACAGCACACGCAGCAAAAGCAATGGGTGAGCCCTAGATCATATAAGCAAGTCTTGATTCTGGTTGCTAACCTTGTGTCAGTTTCTGAAACTATGACAAATTATTATCATGTTTTACTTTTAAAAGATGTATAACTGAATATTATTTGTACTTACGAATGCATTCAGGCTGTATGCCACTCCATGTTAAATTTGCAAGGCAAGTGCGTGTAGTAGAACCCTGTATATGATAACCCTTTCGACATCTGAAAAAGACTCTGCTCCCCACCTAAAAGAGTTAAAAGTAAAGTTTGAGGGAGAAGCAATAATAGTGTGAGCTAGTAATTTCATTTCATCACCGTTACACTGAAATATCACTTCAGAGCTTTTCTTTGATTTTATATTTCTCTAGGGAGAGTTCATAAAACCACTTTGTATATCGTGCTGGATTTAACATATATGACTGTCTTCTCCCTTCTTTCTATGTTTAGTAAAAAACAAACCCTCTGTGATAGCTGACATATGACTGACATTTCAAATCATCACATATTACAAAGTGAGAAGAGGAGAAAGAGAGAGATTGTCCTTGTATCCATCACTGTCAATTTCTCTGCATATAAATTGAAGGAGTTAGAAAAATATTCCCAAATAGTGATTTTCTCTGAGAAGAAGCCTGCTGAATAAACTCTTTCCTCACTATACAGAAAGAATATATGGTAATTCTCTATGAACACTGCAAACCTGTTCTATTTAATCTATCAGTATATAGATTGCTGGAAGACTGAGTTGTACCAGTAAGGAATTTATACAGCAAAACCTGGCAAAATGTTAGTCTGCTGACAAATTTCTACATGCTGAAAAATGGATAAGATGATATTTTTAACATCTAAGAATTAACTAGATATTACGGTGATGTAAAAGACAGATAGAAGCCCCAAAGGGAGTCAACCCTCTAGAATGGGCAGATTGAATTACTGACTTTTTAATTACCTTAAACCCTTTTGTAGTCTTCACTGTGGCAGACTTTTAACTTGATTTATTCATAAATCTGAATGATAATTCGACTGTGGTGTTTATGTACTTCTGTAACAATCTTTCAATTGCTCTCAAGATAGACTCTCAAGTTAATGCCTTATGCATAATTGAGGGATTATATGGAGAGCACACAATCAAGCAGTACATTGACCAATATGCATAATAATTTGGACTTCAGTATTTGTGCTTGAAATTCATGTAATTCATCAGTTAAATGCAATCGCTTGACAAACTATCCGTCAGGACCCCACATAAAGGTCACAAGGGTTAGTTAAATAGTAAGCATTCTAGACCATGCTCCTGTTATTCTTATGACTATCATGCAGACTGAGTCTCCAATCTCTCCTTTACTGGGAAAAAATATATATATTACATATATTCATCATTGTGAGAGGTGCTGCTTAAACTCTATCAAGAAATTAAAGGAAGACACCCTCTTGCAAAAGCAGAAAGAACACATTTTAAAAATGCTGGGGAGGAGTGGCAAACAAGTTTGGTAGAAATGTTATTGGACTTAACCTTCCCAAAGGCTGCATCTGCATTGCAGTCTGAAACCATTTTACCTGCCATAGATCAATGCTATGGAACTCTGGGAACTGTAGTTTGTTGTGACACCAAAGCTCTCTGACAAAGAAGCCTAAATGTCTCACAAAACAACAATTACCAGGATTCTATAGTATTAACCCATGGCAATTAGAGTGGTGTCAAACTGGATTATTTCTACAGTGAGGATGCAGCCAAACTTCCATTTTTGTGCTTCCTGAGACTTATTGTGATGAAAACATGTAGAAAAGCTACGTAGATAAAGAAAACTATACAAATAAATGTGCTCATTAGCAAAAGTACACTATAACAGAATATCCATGAATTTTAGCATCAGAAAACAAAAAACAACAATAATACAAAGTCTCCAAGTACAACATAGAAAGGGATGGGAAGAAAATGAAGGCGTGGTTTTGGAGAAATTAACTTAAACTGAGACATTGGCTGCATTCACATTACAGAAATAATCCAGTTTGATGCCCTTTAACTGCCATGGCCAATGCTATGGAATCCTAGAAATTGTACCACTGAATAGTAGTTTGTTGTGGCACCAGAACTCTCTAACAAAGAAGGCTAAATCTGTCACAGAACTACAAATCCCAGAATTCCATAGCATTGAGCCATGTCAGTTAAAATAGTTTCAAAACTACATTAATTCTGCACTGTGGATGCAGCCTGGGAGATTTTAACTTCATTAGGCAGTACAAAAGCCAGCAATCCAAATCAATGCTTCTAAACTAAATACACACACATACACACGGACCTCAATATAACACTAAACAGATTCTTATATTGCAAAATTGTTATTACCTCATATCCTCTTGAACTGTTTTGTATTCCATAATGTGGAGTACCAGGGTCTGGACAACTATTATGAGCAGGATCTACAAGTGAAAGCAGCAGAAAGGGAATGGATTAGGAGGCTGTTAAGCAAGAAGAGATTCATACTGTAATATAGTTTGCAAAATGTGTGAAGACATGGACATGCATAATTCACTAGGATTATTTATAGTAAATAAAAGTATATTTAATAAAAGCAAAAGTAATGATAATATTAGTTTTCTAAAAAAAGAATTCTGGACTGATGAGAATATTCACAGTCCAGGACTTATTCTGAAAACAATTCACACATGGGTGTGTGTGTGTCACAGAATACAGCCTTTTCTACACAGAAAATAACACAGAGAAAATTTCTGAAATGTTTTTCTGCATCAAAAATGGGTTTTCCCAGGCAAAAGTGCAAATTTCACACAGACTTATTCTCAAACTGCAGAGTCTTGTCAGTCTAGGATTGTACTCATCAAGGTTCCCCAACTTTTGAAAAACACATTATCAACATGAATGAATAAGTACATTTGCAAATATGTTTGAACATCTTTTTCCCCATTCCTAGTTGCTGAGCACATGTTTCCCTTGGAAAATATGTATACCCTTTCTACACATTTTAAAGACTATATGTTTGTAAAAATGTGTATGTACCCTAAGGGGACCAACTCTGTACTAAAAAGTACAACTTTCATCATAGATATTACAATGGCATAATGCCTCAACTGGATTCTGGCCTAAGTGGCCTCTCTATTCCTAACACAGCGTGGCCAAATTTTGCTGTGCATGAGAGAGAAAATGAAATGTTTCTGTGCACAAAAGAACACAAAGGATGCTTGAACTACAAAAATCCTTCACACTCCATCCATCATAATGACCATATTTTAGTAATTTGCCAAATTTCCACTGTATAGTATGTGTTCTGTTATAATCCAGGCAGGGCATTTGGTATATCATATTTCTGGCCTGATTTCAGTTTTCTGTGCTACTCAATCACTTTAATCATACCTGCATCAGAATATATATTTGCAAAGCAAATCTTAAAAGGCTTCAGAGAACACAGAGAGCTGGAAGACTAAAACATGGCTCCCCCCCCCAAATGTATTTGAACAATCTGGGAGCTTTTAATGTTACCAGCATTTTGACAATAAATCTGCTAATGAGAAAATAAAATAATATCACACCAATAAGATCCCCCACCCCCCGAGCTTTAATAGATAACAAGAAACAAAATTGCAACAACAGCAGCTCAGTAATGATAGCAGGAAAAGACCAGACAATTCTACCATTGGGGGAGTGCCCATTTACAAAGGATTATTGTTATTATGAAACCCCTTAGCTCAGCAATATGAAATAAAAAGTACAGATTTACTACCTCAACAGTTTATCGCCTGGGAAGATAAATGAAATATGTTCACAAAGTTTTGCGATTTGGTGCTGTCATCCAAAAGCAGGTTGTATTTTATTTATTTATAATTTAGCTACTTGATACAGTTTCTAAGCTACATATCTTAAAATAATGTTTTAGTGGTGGTCAACAACAGAATAGCTGTAGAGTTAAAAGGACAAAACAGGATGAAACCCAGAAACAAGACCATAGGAAACAAAAGATAAATGATGAAATATGTTCACAAAGTTTTGTGATTTGGTGATACCCTGCAAAAGCAGATTTCATTTATTTATTTATTTAATACATTTTGCTAGGCTACATATATTAAAGTATTGTTCAACCAGAGAACATCAGTAGAGTGAAAAAGGATAAAACAGGACACAGTAACAAAAAGGTATAAAATCCAGAAACAAGAACATAGGAAGGGACTGAGAAGACAAGGATGTCTTCAGACAGATGCTGCCTCCCAAACAATATGAGAGACGGCATTGCAAAGTATGCTGCTATGCTATGTTCATTTTGAGGTCAATGTTGAACAACAATCAACTAGCCAAAGATTCCCCTGGTTTAGACTCTTAAAGTACTATAAAACCTGAGCATGAGAGCCAGTGTGGTGTAGTGATTTGAGTGTTGACTCCAACTCTGGAGACCAGGGTTCGATTCCCTGGCCGTATATAAAGTATGGCCTTGGGCAAATCACAAACTCTCAGGCTCAGGGGAAGGCAATGGCAAACCTCCTCTGAACAAATCTTGCCAAGGAAATCCCATGACAGAGTCACCTTAGAGTCGCCATAAGTCGGAAATGACTTGATGGCACACAACACATACACACAACCTGAGCATGGTTTGTTAGCTAACTGATAGTCTGTGCAGTCTGTACAACGTTGGCATAATATGCATTCAATAAACCATCATAGTACTCTCCTGCCCAGAGATACATGAATTCCCTTTCCTTCAGCCTTCCCCTTTCTTTGTCCTCTATGCACAGCATCCCTGCTGTATTTGCTTCTTGCCTCCCTTACATCCTAGAAAATGATTGTTCATGAGAAGCTTAAGCATGACAGGCAGTCTGTGTAGTTCTGATGTCTGCCCAGATTTGTTCTAACATTCCTGTCATTGACTCTGCACCCACATTTCTCCATATTTGGTTTGAATTGGATATTGTCTCCATGAAATATGGAAATGCCTCTTAGCCATGACTTTGGGACCAGTCTCCTATTCCCAGCCTACATGATCTCAATGATTGTCGGAAGCCTATTGTGAAGGAAGGAGAGCCATGTAAGGCGTCACCAACTCATTGCAAGAAAGGTGGAATATAAAACTAATTAATTAAAATAAATGGGAAGCTTGGATATTTTTCCTCCATTTCTTTAGGCACTGAGAGGTTGTCATGGAGAAAAAGTTAGGGGGCATCTCATTTAGCTCTATGCATGGCTGCATTGCCATCTCTACAGACATCAGTAACCTACACTAGATGTCACTATCATTGACCATGTACAGATTCTTTTTGCTGAGTGCTGTATCAAAGCCTGCAAGGGAGCAATCACTCCTCACCCTGTAGAAGGAGAGCCTGACCGGGTATAACCCTCTTCTGAGGTGTCACCCAGTGAGAGCTGCACCTTCCCCTACACACCTCATGATGCCACTGGGTGTTCATTCCTTTAATTTTACTGGCAGTCTCAACTTGAGTAGACCTATTGATTCAACAGATCTATTCAAGATGGGATTACCAATAGGATCCAGACTATAGTCTTATATTCCTTAAATGCCTGGGCAGGAATTTTGCATCTTCTTCCAATTGCTATAGTACATAGTGACTGCCAAAGGTTTCACCTGAGACATGATTTCACTGGCACTGCTGTGAGTTTTAATACTCAGTATACATTCATCTTTGTATGTCTGGACAGCATAAACTACATAGTGTAAATACCATTTCCCTCTTCGCCCTCCATTCCATCTCCTTTTTTGACCTTCAGTCTCAGTGATGTACCACTGACGTTAGGAACGTAGCAGTGTAGGAGGCTGCTTTGTACCCAGTCTGATCAATCATTCAGCTAGCCCAGAGCTGTCTACTTTGAGTGGCAGCTGGTCTGCATGGTTTCTGGCAGGATTCTTTCTAAATCCAACCTGGAGATAACAGATGTTCCTACATCCAAGTACCAACCAGGCCCAATCCTGCTCAGCTCTTGAAATCAGAAAAGTTCAGGAGTGTTCAGAGTGGTCTACTCCTATAAAAAATTCTAGAATAGATTAACATATCTCCTAAAGGTTTT
Organism: Sceloporus undulatus; assembly: GCF_019175285.1. NCBI lineage: Eukaryota > Metazoa > Chordata > Lepidosauria > Squamata > Phrynosomatidae > Sceloporus > Sceloporus undulatus. The sequence goes on from NC_056522.1 coordinate 139,456,435, forward strand.
AAGGATTGTTGATCTACAGACAGAAAGATATGTGAGCAAGGAAAAAAGAAGTTTTTTAAAAAACTGTGTGAGGGTATTTTTGGGGAGAGGAAGGGGGGAGACCAACACAGAGCTGAATTATTACTTTAAATGAATGCTGTTTCACTGCCAAGATTTCCTTTAATCTGAAAGCACTGAATCCATTTAGCTCTGCCAACATAAAAATCAAATTCTACCCATAGAGACAAGGTCACCTAACTGTACAGGACTTAGTTACTTGTCATTAATGCTGCATTATTCTTGAAATGGAGGAGATAGCGGAACTGCTTTGTCTTCTTGTAAAAGCTGGCTGACTTTTACCCTTACTCAGTAGACAGACAAGAGAAGATATACAAAGGTGAGAAACCCAACCTAGGAAATTACTGAGATGAAGGAGGACTGTTTTGGTGAGAAATGGGGAAAAGAACAAGCAAAGTGAAAACTGAGTATTGTTTGACGTGGAATTATGAAGTGGAATTATGCTATTTTGGAAAGAATATTATATTGTGTTAAAATAATTTGTGAGTTCACTGATCAAAGTCTCTGCATGTCTAAAATGAAGGGTATATCGCCACAAAATGGGAAAGTATCAGAAGATAAGTACTTCATTAACAGTGTGCCCTCCATATCCACGGATTCTACATCCATGAATTTAATCATCCACGGCTTGAAAATACATTTTTCTCCCAAAAAAGTAAACCATGATTTTGTCATTTTATCTAAAGTCTATGAGTTCACCCATGCCTTTTTGCTGCTTCACTCTTGCTAAATAGCAACAGTAATTCTGGCTTTGTCAGGTCCTTGTCAGAATCCTGGGAAATTTATTCAGTGTGCTTGGTTGAAATACACAGTTATGAATTATTAATTATGACCAAATTTTACCCTACTTTTCTACTTAAATGAAACTCCTTGAGGCAGATTATGATTTGGATACCCTTTCTGGTTATTTTCACAAATAATGAGGGTGAGGGTGTGGAATAAGGGTATTCAATGATGTAAAATTCAGCATGTGTATGCAACTGTAAATCTGTCCATTGTTGGGAACTCGAATTCTGTCAGTTTTGGGGGAGTAGAATGTGTGTGTGTTCAATTAAGAATTTATTTTTGATCATTAGATGCCACCCCTTATCCTGGAAGAATATATGACAAAATAATACAGTTGTCCCTTCATATTCGCTAGGGTCAGGGGAACAAGACCCCCATGAATATGGAAAAACCGCAAATAACAAAAACACTGTTTTTACCTGAGAGGACACCTCTCTAGAAATCTCTAGGTCCTCCAGTGCAATTCTGTGGTCAATGTCCAACATACACTGACCATAGAATGGCACTGGAGTAGCTACAAATGGTCTTTCACTTCAACTTTTCGTTAAAGTTGACCACAGAGTTGCACTGGAGGACCTAGACAGTCCTAGAGAAAACATATTGATGAATTCCGTGAATAATCAAATCCGCAAATATCAAAGCCGCAAATATGGAGGGATGACTGTATAACCCTTTAAATTGCTGTTCTGTCCATGGTTGCAGGTTAGCAAACATTAGAAATAAGAAATATTTGTAACTTAACTAATAGATTACTTTAAAGATTACTTAAAAAAAAAGAAAACCAAGCAATATCTCAGTATGCTGCTAATGCTGCTAATCTACACTGCAATAAATTATAGTATGTTTAGCAGGATTTGCATAGGATTATGCCCTGGAAAAGTTACTAATTCTACCCAAGACATTACAAATTAAGTAGGCCATATGTATACAGTATGTATATAAATTAGCCACCAAAAATGACAATGAAAACTGAAAAACTGAATAAAATGCTAATGAATGTTTTTTTTTCTTTAAAAAAACATACAGATAAGATTATTTAAGGGGAAAAAACCTCTCTCTTAAGAGGAAGGATGTTCTGCTGGGCTGGAATGTTATTACTGTATAGGCTAGATACTATATTTTATATGCTCATTTGGCCAATTTCAGCCCCCAGAGTGCTTTATTAATAGGAAAAAAAGTTAAAGAAAATGTATATGTATACTGAGCTAATGAATGTGGTGCAGTTGTAGGATAAAAATGTTACCAAGCAATTGTATGGCCCAGGCCCAGTACAGAATGCAGAAAAGGGGCGGTCCACAGCTGCCCCTTTCCAGGTTGGGGGCAGGGCAGCTTCTCCATGGCCTGGAAAGAGGTGTCCATGGGGCTTTATGCCCTGGATACCCCGACAAATGCGGCCATGTAGAAGCCATGCCAGTGATGTGTGTGCACAAAGAAGCTCTGTTTCGGAGCTCCTTCCCGCAATGCTGAAAGGGTGCCCCAAGCGCCCTGCAGTGTCGCGGTGACATCATGCACGTGCCGGTCCATGTGGAGGTGGAGTGTCCATGATGCCATCATCCCGCGCTGTATATAGATGGTGCACTTCCAAAATGGAGCCATCCATATGAACTAGGGCTGGGGAGCGTGCGGTTGCTGCATGCTCCCCAGTCCCAGTTTTGGCCCAAGGACGGTGCTTCTGTATCCTCTGTATCAGGCCTATATTAGATCTGCTTCAGAGTGTTTAGACAAGTAATTTTTAACAGTAACAATATAGCATATCAAAAAATAAGAAATAACCCAGTAAAAACTGGAATAGATTTTTTTTTAATGGCCAGTTAATCAGGTAGTTTGGCTTCATAATCACCTGAGTCATATATGATGGGATAGCCCCAGAACCAGGACCACTCTGCTAAAGATTCATCTCTAATTGGCAGAAGATTAAAAGAGCAGGTGCAAAATAAAGAAATAAAAAAGGAACTAGTAAACCCTTCTTTGACTGAGTAAGTTGTGATCTTGTACCAAAAAACAGTGGAATTTGCTAATCATGGTGGTGAACAGATAAGGAGACCATCTGAAGTATCAAAGCTGATCTCAGGAAGAGAGGAAAAAAGCAGCCTCCTGGCTACTTATATGACTCTATTATTGCTGTTCCAACACAGGTATTCCTGGTTGACATCATATCATAATGCTAGGCAATTAGATACTATAATATATTGCAATATCGGTTGCAGATATATAACAACGCCTGTTTAGAGATGTGTACCTTCCTCAACAGATTTGTGTAAGATACTTGATTCCTTATATATGATATAGAATAAATCAATATGATGTGTCTGGTGACGTATTGTTCACATGAAGTGATGGTCCTTCTTAAGCGCGTGGATAACTGGTAAAGTGACTACTAGTTTATTTAATAAATAGTCAAAATGAGTTGCAGTTTTTTCTATCATGCTATCTGCTAGTATCCATATTGTTTCAGGTTTTACAGCAGGCCTTGGTATCTGCAAGGATCCATTCTGGGCCCCCATGTGGATACCAAAATCCGCAGATGCTCAAGTTCCATTGTCCCCAGTGGCAGCTAGTGCATACAGCCGCACCCCCATTAGGACAATGGGATTTCACCTGAAGTCTCATTAGAAACTTAAAGATCTCTCCCTAATTGATTTGCTTACCCATTTAGTTCCCCTCCTTCTTACTATCCCTAATGATGAAGAGGCCCACATGCACGCGCCATCAGTGGGGACAATGCAGGCTTGCTCTCCGTGAAAAATCAAAGGGCCAGCTTGTCAATACTGAGGGCCAAATGTATAGGCTTATTGTTGCTGCTGAATGAATGCTGTGTGTGGTATCAAGCTGTAGTTCTCTCTTCCTACTGTAATTTCTAAACTGTGGTCTTCCTGATCTCTTTTTCTTTCAAATTCCCTCTCCCTCAAAATTTATCTCTCTCTCTCTCTCCTTCTCTCTCTCTCTGAAGCTCTTAGGGCAAGAGGGACGTTGAGCTCCATGGATCTCCTGATGAACTGGGTTCTCACAAACTTCTCTAGCTTCAGAATAAACCAAGCATCACGTTTTTAAATAATTTTTAAATCCTTGCTCAGATGTCAACAACACAAAAAAGGAGGCTCACAGAACCTTAAAAATTAACCAGTTTCATAGCATACCCTTTTGGGAACTATAGCCCCTTCATCTGATGCAATCAGCATTACTTTCTAATGTAGACATAGTGACTGTTTTATCTGTTCTTTCCTTGAATGGTTACAACATCAAGCTCACATGATTTGTAGTTGCTCCAGATCCTCATTAGCTCTTTTTGATGATGCCTTCTTCCAATCTTCTCAGAGTCTATTCACCAAGATTCTCAAAGATTTAGACAGTGGCTCTGGGATTACATCTATAAATTCCTTTAGTACAGTCTGTCTCAGTATCCGTGGACTTCCCATCAAGGATTAATCATCCACAAGAGGCGGGAGGAAGAGGCAGAGGTGGTTGTGGTGGCCCCCTGCTGTTGCTGCCTGGCCCACTGCAGGTGAGGGAGGAAAGAAGAGCGAAGGCATCCTCCATGAGGGCTAGTGAAGTCCCATTGACCTCAATGGTGGTGTGGCCACACATTCCCTTATTGGGAAATGGCTGCTGTGTGATGCTTTTATGACGGGAGGAGTGGGATGCCTCATGACGATTTAATCAGGAGGAAACAAATGTGAATGGCAATCAACGTGTGCAGTTTTCCAATGACTTAGGCGCTTTACAGACCGCCCAAAAAGGACAGTCTGCCGCCGCCTCCATTTCCACAGCCAGGAAGTCTCAGCCTTCAAACGGGAAGATTCCCGGTGGCGAAAAAGAAGTGGAAAAAGCGGCTTCTTTTTGCGCTGCGGTAATGTGCTGCAAGTGCCAATGGTGCACTTGCGGCGTCATTTCTGCGCGCCATGACGTGCGTACGCTAAGCGTCCGCTACATCAAAATGGCGGCACCCATGTAGAAGGGCGCTGTCATTTTGAACGTGCTCGGCACGTCTAGGGTTAGGGCATCCGGAAGGGACACCCTCTGTCAACCCTAGTATGTGCCAAGCACGTACTTTTTGCCCATGCGGAACGGGCCTTAGTTATGTTTTAGAAACTGAACATTCCATATGATATCTCCATAGCTAAACATAGCTACATAATAAGGATACATAGTGGGGACCTTGTATTACAGTGGTGCCTCGGGTTACGAAATTAATTCGTAACGCGGCCGCTTTGTAACCCAAAAGCCTTCGTAAGCCGAATTGCCATAGGCGCTATGGGGAAAAGCCGCGCGTGCGAAAAAGCCGAAAAAAGCACCAAAAGTTTTTTCGTAACCCGAAAAAACATTCGTAACCCGAAACAATAATTCCCTATGGGATTTTTTCGTATCCCGAAAATTTCGTAACCTGGGTATTTCGTATCCCGAGGTACCACTGTATTTTGAACCTCTCTAGCAAGGCTGAACTAATTCTGCGTTTTAGGTTTTCTGACTTTCCTTTCATGTATTGGCTATTTGTTTGCTTTCCTCTTTGGTGATGGGAGGAAGAGGAGGCTGATGTGGCCCCCTTCTTCCATTGCTTACACATGTCTTTTTTAGTCCTCAAATCATTTGAAGGTTCTTTGTATATTCACCCTGGTTTCTTTAGACATGACCAAGTTTTTATCCTTTTGGAATTCTTTACAATTACGCCTTCAATATCCCATCCCATCATCAACTCCTTCCTCTCCATGCGCAAAGACCAGTTTCCTATGTTTTTGTGCACTAACGGCCATTGTTAAAATTGAACCTGCAACTTCATTTTCATACAATAAATTTGTAATTTGTATTGACATCCTCACATACAAATGGCATATATACACACACACACACACACACACACACACACACACACACCTACCTACCTACCTACCTACCTACCTGGCTTCCACTCCACTAAATGCATCTGAGGAAATAGACTGAAGTCTACGAAAGCTCATGCTGCCAATTTTTCTTGCTTTCAGTTAGTCTCAAAAGTGCCACAAAATCTTTCTATATACTGATTCTACAGACTAACATGGCTATATCTTTGAATTCCCTTTCCACTGAGCATTTTTGACCATGACAGCTCATCCAGTATTTCCCTGAGTTTATTGAAATCAGCACTCCTGAAGCCCACAGTATATTGAGATTATATCTACATTATACAGTTATATAAATCTGGTAGAACTTTAACTGTCACAGCTTCAGGTACTTAGAAATATCTGCTATGGAGGCATTAGTTCACTCCCTCTAAATCTCCAGTACTGTATATAATCATGCACTAAACTACATAACTGAGAATTTCATAGGATGGAACCTAGTGTTATTAATATGGTATCAATTGACTATAACTGTGTAATGTAGATATATGCTAAATACTTGTATTGATAACTATGCTTCTTTACTGTATCTCTTTCCTATTAAAGCCATCTTCCAACATTTCTGTTCTTGACTTCATAATTTTATTGATTCTAAATATCCAATTACAACATTCTTCCAGATACTATCTATTCATTTTGGTTTCTCCCTGCTGTGATTAGCTAGCTTCAGTTGCATCTTTCAAATACATTTCATAACAAAATAGCATTTGTACAATCTTAGATTACAGGTTGTTGTTATTTTTTTGCAGTACATGGTTTTTACCTTTAGCTATGTGAGTAAAATGGCATTTCATGTGTGTGAGGTTAACTGAAGTACAAATAATCATCTGAATTACCAATACATGCTGGCTGAATTCCACTCCAGCTTCCATCTGCCTGGCATATTCTCCTTGAAGAACCTATCAGTATCAAAGGTGGTCTGCACTGAAATGATACTTCAGATCTATACGTGAAACTTTTCCCATTGAGTCGTCCTTCAGCTGGGATACCAGGCTCTCCACAAAAGACAGCTGTTATAGAAAAAAGGAGGAGTATTTAATAAGATACTTTTAAAAAAAGATATAGTAGCAGTGCAATGAACAATGAGACAGTTGTTTTATCATTGTAAGCTAACAGACACCACCCTGCTTTTTGTATTTGTGTCAAACAGGTCATGTTTAAAGAACAGGGTTTCAGAGATTAAAGAATGCTATGTTACTGCTATCTCCATTTGTGCTCAGTTGCACACTTTGACATAGATATGCAATTTTTATATTTATTAACAGGATACACGGTGTTAAAATAACAAGATCAAGTAAAATCTAGTAATGAGTTGGAGAAGACCTGTGGACAACAGAAATAATGAAGAGAATTTGGGTTTTGTATCTGAGAAATTCAGTGGGCCGGCCTGGTTGCCATGCCGGGAGAGTCACAGTTGTTGGGTTGTCTCTTGGCATGCTCCGGCCTCCGGCATGCTTCGCAGGGGCTTCCAGGCCTGTAATTGGCTGGCTGGGGGCCGGAAAGGGAGCCACTTCCTCCTGGCACTTGGACTACAGCTTCCAGGAAGTGCTGGGGCCAGAAGTGCCTCCTGATTGGGCAGCATTGGCACTGGTGTCTCCTGGGATTGGTTAGAGTGCTGAGAGGGCGATTGGGCAGCAGGCCTTTATAAGGCCACATGGACTAGGGCCTCGCTGCCATTCCAGCTCGGCTCTCCCCACTCACCCTCCCTATTTTTGAGGTTGGGAGCTTTCTGTCACAACTTCAGGGCAGTTACATAGGTCTTAGATCTGTTGGGCGTGGTTTCCAGAGCTGCGTAGCACTGGATCGAGAGTCCAATGGGGACACAGGGGTGCTGAGATTGCAGCAGTGTCGGCATTGCGGGGACCACATCAATTCAGTGTCCCCCAGTGACAAGGGGCAGAGATGCAAACATGCGAATAACCGGTTAGCCTAGGGCATCAGGTGTTGTTAAGCGGTGGCCCCTTATCATCCCGAAGCTTGGGGATGGGGACAAGAGCTTAATATTCAAAGTCTCTCACAAAACTACATGCCAAGATTCTACAGTATGGAACCATGGCAGTAAAATGATATCAGTCTTCTACAACTGTGCTACAGGAACTGGAAAATACAAAATACTAGATGGAAACTGGTAAGACATTCTGTTCTATTTTTTTCCTAATAAGTATATGTAGCAGTTTCTTTTAAAAAGAGGCTAAAGTTAATTTAATTTAAACAATGAATAATTTGATCTTAATAAACTTACACAGACACTGTGGAACCTCTCCTCTCCATACTCCTCGTCCTTCACATGAAAGGATAGCAGAATTGGAAAGGTGATACCCATCAGCACAACTATAACTTATACTTGATCCCCAATGAAAATCTGATCCTTCTACCTTTCCATACAGCACTTGAGGAGGTGGGCCACATGTGATAGCTATTGGGGAAAAAAAGAAGAGAAACAAGATATTTAAAAACCCCCAAATTGTGGGCTGTTATACTGCTTTAGGGAGGCAGGAGACGAATGGGTATCATGTAGTTAAGTCTCTGTAGTTATACTTCCCAATGCCACCCCCACAAAACCTTATAAAAAGTGCAGCACCCTCTCATCACACACAATCATTTCCATATTGTCAGAGAGTGGGGAGATCAATGGGAAGAAGTCCAGATATCTCCCTGTGGCTGGATACACTGTAATAGGTATCTGCAGAGGCATTTGGGAGGGGGGGGGGGTGTTCTTGAAAAATTCCTGCAGAAGATATTCTTGCAGCACATACAACAACACAAAAATAGCTTGCTGATCCCTCTGATCTCTGACATGGAAATGGATGAGTTTTTTTTAAAATAGTTGTTATTGTTTTCAACTCGTTTCTGACTTAGGGGGACCCTAAAAACCTATCATAGGGTTTTCATGGCAAGGTTTGTTCAAAGTGGATTTGCTTTTGCTTTCTTCTGAGTATGAGAGGGTGTGACTTGTTGAAGATAACCCTGTGAGTTTGCATAGTCAAGCAGGGATTTTGACACTATTTCCCAGAGTCCTAGTTGAACTCTGTCTCTTAAAAATGGGTTGGGGAAGTTTGGATTGTTGTTTGCTTGGAAAAGAGTTCCACCCCTGTAAAAACAAAACAAAACTGCTTTACAGTTGTGTACGTCTGTCGTAACCTGTCATAATTCACCAACATGATGCCAGCTACAGTTTCAAACCTTGGTATTATACTTCATAATAAACTTTGTTCTGTATTCTATTCCTCTTGAATTCCGCTAACTAACATTTTCTAAAATTAATTTCAGAACTGGGACTCACATGGTTTCTATGGTTTCTTATGCTTCCAGATCATTTGTTTTTCCTACCCAACCTACACATTATGTATACCTGTGGACACTGAGAAGACACTGAAAAATGCAACTAGTTAACTTCAAGTGCGATTATTTCAATGATTTTTCAGTGTTTGGTGATGCACCCATGAAGTCCTAAGCACTGGTAAAACACTACACAAAAGTTGAAACAAAAATAATTTTAATGCAGATATACTATCATATAAAATTGTTTTATCTTCAGTCTTTAGTCAATGATATGTGCATACACAGGCACTGGCAATGAAATTATTTCAGAAAAAAAACTAAAAAACTTTGCAAGTTATGTATATAATAATTTCTTTTTGTTGTTCTTGTTGTTGTCTGCTTCCAAGTCATCTTTTACTTATGGCGACCCTAAGTTGAACCTCTCATAGGGGTTCAATGTCTTTATCAACACAGTTCCTGAGCCAAGGGAACACTATCCTTTTCTTCATTTCCTACCAGCCCTCCATGCCACTTGAAACCTCCCTCTAGAAGGTTTTCCAGGTCTTCACAACAAATACTGAGAATGACAAAGGCTGCATGAAAAGAGACAATCCACCCCCTTTGCATTTTTCCTGACCAGCACCTTCCAAGGATCCAGTTATTCTCACCCATAATATTTTATTTTCTATGTAACTTTATTTTTTGGCAACAGTCAGTCTGATTTCTTCATTAAATGCATTTTGAAATATTTAACTTTAAAAAGTTATAGCTTTAATTAGAATTTTTGAATGAACTTTTTTGCTTTTACTAGTATGCTAGGGGTTAATCTTTTTTATTCTTTTCTTTATCTTCCAAGGGCATTTCAACCCATGACATTCTTCCTGCTCCACAATGGTTGTCAAGGACAACATTTAGAAACTCTTTTAAAGCAGCACATCAAACTGTAATTTAATTTTTTTTCCTATTTGAAAATATGAAGATAGGGCAGAATAGCACAAAGCAGTTTTTTTAAGATGAGCATAATCCAACCAAAGTTCAACACTTTCAAAACCCTTTAATTTCACTGCAAGAGGTAAAGAGTCTGATAAATTGTTCCAGTTCAACATATTAACATGTGAGGTTGTTTTTTACTGAGCCAGTTTGGAAAGTGGGATAGGATGGTCTGCAATAATCAGCGTGGAAAAATATGTGCCAAATGAATTGACAAAACTAAATATGTTATTAAATATGGGTTATGCTGCTTCGAACTAGCAATGACATCTATGTGTCCCATTTTGTTGCTTATTGTGAGAAGAAAGCATTACATCATATCCCCAGAAATGAGACTTCTAGCTCAAAACACATTTTGATAATCTATCTTCAATACCATATTCATTATCTCCACACGTTCATGGCTCCTTGCCCTCCAAAATACAATTATCCAGGAAGTCAACTACTATAGCAGCCCTCCGTAATCTCAGATCCAGTTCTTCCTCAGTCCAAGATCATATTTTTAACTGGGCAGGACTGGGACTGAACTGGGACATTCTGCTTATGAACCACGTTTTCTTGTGAGATGCAGCATGCATTGGATAGAATGGGTGATTTAGGGTAGATCTAGAAGCTTAGGGCTAGTCAATAGAAGGGAAATAAATAAATATACATTTAAAGTGCTTGTAGTAAATTGCATACTTATATATCACTTTACTGCCGTTGTCAGTAATTTAAACAATACCCTCTTTCTGTCAACTGAACTATGAAGTCAGAGAAGAATTTTCTCATTATGGCTGTCTTATGGAGCAGAATGAGAAGGAAAGGATGAAAGATGTCATGTGTGGTGGTGTCAACACTGAGATTTTATAATGTGGATATTCCCTACACTAATTTCTTATTGACTGAATATGATTCCATGGTAACATTTCATGCATTCCTCCTAGTTCCTCCCTTAGAAGCAGGAGACCACAGTGGAGATGGGGAAATGGCTGACCCATTTCTACAGTTTCTCAAGTCTTCACTCCAAAGTGGGGCAAATTAACTTTAGCTGAATTGTCCAATTGTGAGAAGGTGGTTACAATATTAGACTGGTACTTGGGAGATCTAGGTCAAATCAGTAATGTTTTCCCCCCCTCTCTCTCTCTTCTGAACTATTTCATGAGGTGGTTGTGACAACAAAGTGGAAAACAGCCTTGTACACCACCTTGGACTCAGAGGTAGAAATATGGGGTATAAAAAGGTAATACTATCATAAGCATAAATCTAGTTGTGAGTCCCAACCAGAATATACTGTTGAATCAATTGGTGAATGATAACTCAACAATTCTGTAAATTCTTCCCTCGTTAGGAGTGCTAATAGTTTTTAATCTAAACCAATAACATAAATTGGAAGTAATAATTAAAATAACAATATATAATTAATATTTTAAAAATCACATCGCTAGAATGTATACCATGGTTTTTTTTTAAAAAAATAACTTGAACCATTATTTTAGAGGAACCCAAACATGTTTGCCACTTATCTGCTTGTACTATAGAAGTAGCCTGCTAAACTTCACACATCTTGCTTTTATGCAGCCAGTTCTATTAAATACAGGGTATTGGGGGAATTAGATGGTTCTGACAACATGGCTGTTATGATGTGGTAGTAGGCAACCATGACTCCTTTTACCTTTTTGTATCCTTCTTTTATCTGCTTATATGCATGTTCTGTGCTACATTTCCTCCTTCACAATAACACACGTAGATGGAGTGTGTCCTTCCTGCTTAATAACCCAGAATGTAAATCTGACTGGCTCTTAATTGCTTTATTAAATAGTTACCATGTTTCTTGTTTTCTCAGTTTCATTTCTGTGTACTTATTGTTGCTCTCTCAAAGCCCAGATACATTACAGGCTTTCCATTTGCCCATGCTTTTAAACGAGAAAAATCATATACATTACAAATGTGTGAAAGTCACATTGATACAGCAATAGCAGAACAACATTAATAAGCTGGGTAGAGATCAGACCTTTGCAGATGGGTTTACTCTGGTTCCAGGTGCCATCTTTGGTACAGCGTATTGTGGTTGGGCCAGTGGGTTCCATTAGATACCCTGGATTGCATTGGTAGGTGACTGTCTTATTAAACGTGAAATCATTTCCAAAATGAATGCCATTTGATAATTCACCAGGGTCTCCACAACTGATCACTGCGTGATGAAACAAGACAAATGGAGAGATTTTTAGAAGAAACAGCTATATCTCATAACACATGTGCACAGGTACATAAGAATAACCACTGTCCAAAACCTTGGCATGCAAAGTTATATTCTTTAGTTAACATTTATATTCAAGCAGCCCCCTGTTGAACCTCAAAGTGACTCCTAAACAAAAGCAATTTTGCAAGTGTGGATGTGGATGTAGGCACATGCGTATGTGTTGTAGTGGATGTGGATCCTGCTGGAATGCAAATATAACCAGATGCTTTTGCTTGTGTAGCAAGGATCCCATAGGATTAAGAGTAAAATGTCTGATCCTCAAAAAGGAATTGTGGTCACAAACTGCAGAAGCCCCCTGGTGCCCAAATCCAAGTAAATGCTATCCAAACACATTTCCACAGTTCTAGGTCACATTTCCAGCAGTGCACATTTTTAGGAGTTTCACTGCATATCTTTGTTTTCTGATTTATTTTGCAGATAGCATTCCCCAGATGATAATTGCATAAATCTCAAATCTTTATTGTTTCCAGTGCAGGCTGAAAGAATAGAAGTATAATTGGACAAATCTGCTATTCCTCAGTAAGCAAATCTCATAATACATTTGAAATGTTGAAAGACTAAATATCATCATTATTCAAGACTGCACTGATAGGATGCATGTGATTTAAGGTAGTTTTATTTTAGATAGACTATGTTTTGCCAGTAACTCCCATCAGACCCGGCCACTTCTAGTCCAATACGTCTGAAAGGTGTCAAGTTGGGGAAGACTGTACAAGATCTTTTTTTTTCTTGTGCATAATTATACATAGATATGTCCAGCAAGCTTAATTGATCTCTTTGAAAAACAGCTATATATGTGATTGCAGCACAGTAAAACGAGGAGCACAATCCTATACATGTATGAAAGGAAATCTCAGTGTCTAAATGTGGCCCCATCATTGGGCAATCTGTATAAAATTATAGACACCTAAAGTTGGAAACCTAAGAAAACATACCATTACGGATGTAATTCTTCAGTAAATTTCTTCCCAAAGGTAGTGATAAGTAATTTCAGCATTTTTCTTCCTGCTGTGAGAAAATCTTCGAAAACCACTGTTTTCAAAGCCTATTCACAATTCAAGACTTACTCTATACAAATTTCCACATGGTTGTTTTGAACAGAAAACAGCATTTTCTGCATGGGGAATAATATTTCAATGTGGAAATATTAATTTCTGTGCAGAACATACTGTTTTCTATGCATATCAACTATGTACAAATTTTACATAAAATAAATACCCAACTACAACATTTTCTGCATAGGAAACAGTGGGGTTTCCCCCCCATGGAAAATGACATTTCAATGCAGACATGTTAATTCCTGTACAGAAAATTCTGCTGTGAAGAAAATGCTGTTGTCTATGCAAAACAACCATAAGTGCATTTTGCACAGAATAAGCCCCTAAATGCAAAGGTTCTCATCAGTGCAGGGTCCTTCTTGAGTGTCAGGGTTTGTCAACACTTGAAAAATATGTCTTTCCCCATTATTACACATATTTTTAACAGGGTCTAAATTCCAGACCTGTGCAGTCCGGAGCTGTGCCAGTCCATGTCCCATTGGCTGTACAGTGCCTAGTAGTTAGGCCTGAAGTCTTATAACCTTCCCAACAGGCATAGATGACTGAGCTGGAGAATGAAATCCCATCACTGTAGATTATCTTGCCATTGGCTGGTGTTCCAGGATTTCCACAAGACACAGCTATCAGAAGTGAAGGAGGCAGAAAATGATAATCAGTTTGCTTTCTATTATAAATGGATGGAGAAAAACTGAAAGCAAATAGCTGTACAGTTGTTTCATGTGTAACATTGCTATAGTACTTATTAATACAAAAGTTGAGAAGTTATATTTTCCTTATTTGTTGGGATTACATTGCCATTTTACTTGATTAGGGTACACCTGGTACAGATACATCCCCCCTCTGAATGTGTTTGTAAATACACAGTAAAAATCAAAGAAAGAGAAAATGAGAACATATGCAAAGCTCTGGAAAAGAGGAACATTTCCCTTCTTTTAAGCTCCACACCTAAATATGCATAGAAAGCATAAAATTCAGACCAGTTCCTCTCCTAGGATATACCAAGAATAACAAGATTAAATTTCGCTAAGTGAAGCCAATGTTTGATGTTCAACTGTTCAGCTTCCTTGTGAAAAATACAGGGCCTCATTAAAGGTATCCATTGCAACATTCCTTCTGGTGATCCCTTTCAGCTGACAGCAGCTTACCTTTTCAAGATATCAGTTCAAGTCAAACAATTTGCAAATAGGGAAAAGTGACAGCTAGGGATGTGTGAAAGGTGCTCTAATGGAACTCCCCCCCCCTTTGGAAGCTTCTCCTAGTGAAAACTTCTCAGACTGGCTGTGGGCTAGGCAAAAATTGTATCCACACATATCCCATGAGTGGTTTGGGATATGTATGCATAAAATGAATATATTTGAAAGGTGTGCCTTGAAAGTCCGGTTATAGTTAATAGGTAAAAAGAATGGGGCAACTGGTAAAAGGAATGGAAGGATGACAGGCTTGCTTACAAGTTAAGAGCTTTCAAGGAAGGCAGATCTGAAAAAGGCCCCAGGTGTTTCAAGGTAAACTACGGTTAGAGGAGGATGTGAGGACAATCAAATACTTCATATGACAGATAGTCTAGGAAAATTGCTGCCGCAGTAACATTTTTGGCAGAAGCCCACAAAAACCTATAGAAAGGAAAGAACTGAAAGTGGAAGAGTTGGCTCCAAATAGCTCTCTCTCATACTCCCATCATCCTCAACAACAAATCAAACTGGAAATTTCAACTCTGTTTCAGTTCCTGTATTTACCCATTTCCACATCAAATGTTTTTCCCCCCAGAAAATCCACTTCCTTGCCTCTGTAAAGCAGGTAGTTTTGTTTTCTTTTGTTTTTTTTAAAAGGAGATTCACATTTTTTTCTTCATAGTTATACCCCAGTTAACACATTAACCTGGTAGGATGGCTCCAGGTTCTCAGCTCAGTGCCCTCCATAAAGGCATTTAAGAAAAGTAATTCCTTTTAGGATCTTAAACCACAATTAAATGGTTAGGAAATGGTGTCCCCAGCCTGATTTCCACACTGGCTTTTAATGTCTGCATCATTTTAAAGGAGAAATCCCACTACAAGTGAAGTAATATAGATAGCAGAGGTACAAAGTGTGGTTTCACTATGGGGGCAGGACAGTATTCCTTTTCTGGAATCACTATGGTAGGCCACAGATAGTAGATAAGAGGTTCTTAGTATGTCTCCTTTACCTGGAATTCAAAAATCTGAAATATTCCAAAAACCAAACCTGTTTTCATGGGGGCTACAATAGAGACATCTTTGATTTCTGATGGTTCAATGTACACAAATTTTGTTTCATTCAAAATTATTGTATACAATTACCTTCAAGGCTAGGTATATATGAAACACAAATTAATTTTATTTTTACATTTGGGTTCCATTTCCAAGATGTCTTTTTATGAACATTCATGCAAATACAGATATTCCAAAATCCAAAACACTTCTGGTCCCAAGCATTTCAGGTAAGGGAGATTCAATGTTTACCTTCTTGCAAAGGGCCTTGAATATAACTTAGCCAGAGAAGGGGGGAAAGGTTGTCTTCTGTAGTTAAGTATCTACTCCAATGGGAAAGACGTTGGCAATGGATGGCTAAATTAAGATATGAGGATCATGGACATCACTGCTCAGAACTCCCTCTCCTTTCCAGTGGGGCTGCCTGTGTGCATTCTGGTCAAGGCAATTAGTCTAGACTCAGAGATCTCTACTTGCTGAGCACTTCCTATTTCTGACCTGCTGTCCGATTCTCCCATTGACTTTTATAATTAGCAAGCTAGTCCCATTAGTCAACCACAACTCTTGCCTATTTGGGCCAAGACCCTATTTGCCAACTTCAGTACCTTCATTACACTGGTGGATGGAAGAGAAGGCATCAGAGGCCGTGGTGAGGCAGAAGAGGAAAAGGAGCCAAGGGCACTCTCATGCTGAACTGGACAACAGTGAAAGCAATACCTCCATTCAGTGGAAAAAGTGACTTACATATGCATAAGTGACACCATGCTATAGGTCACCAACAGGATTCCACCTCTGACTGCCAGTAATTTAAATGAGCTCCATTTGCCAGCTTCTTTGCTGGCATACCAGATGAGCCTGACCATTTCATTTAAGACTCCAATCAGCTCTGTTACAATGTATACCTTCAAAGGCTTTTCTGCATTTTCTCATGAATCAAAAACTTCCATAAATGTCATAAAATATGGGCACCTTTAAGTGGATTTTATAGGGCCTTGTATGAAAATGTCCACAGACATGCCAGAGACGTGATATAAATGCATTGTATCAGTTCTAGATATGAAAAAGTTAATCATTTTATTGGTAGGAAATAATCTATAAACTAAGGGAAGATGGATTGTTGGCTTAAAAAGAGAACAGATGCTTATAATAAATTAAGAGAGGAGAAATTCATAATACTTATGGGTATGACCAGCAAGTATACTGAAAGGTGAAGGAAGGACAAAATGAGAAGCCAGATCAAAATGCTACTGCTCTTGTTCTTAAATTACGATACACCCATACCGTCTCCAATTCTGCCTCACTATCTGAAGGCAAATGTTGCCTATAACCTTAAAAAGACAAGAAACTTTTCATTAAGCTGTGGATGAGTGATCATCAGCCTACAGCCATGTTCAGCTGTTACAGCAGGTTTGCTTGTAAAAATGAGAGGCCATTGCATATACCTTCTTTTTCATAGCCCTAACAGGTGCTACATAGAGAACATGTTAAACTTTTTTCAATCAGTAAATTTCCATTAGTCTCACAGAACAGTAAACATAAATAATATGATTCTTTTTGCTTCATCACCCTTCATCCAATATATGTGGACATATAACTTCATTCAAGTGATATGAATTTTCAGATCACTTCATCTTATTTCCTTAGGTTTCCTAAAGAAAGAAATTTTTGGATTCTTATCTGCTTTTTTGGTTCCTAGTTCTTTCAGATTGTGATATAGGTGATATTTGCTACAAGTACTGATGCTGCCTACTCAGACTCCACCTTATAGTTTACCATTGTCTATATAATGTACACTGATAAAATTATACCATGCACACACACATACAGAATCCTATATGCAATCTAGGGCTAGTCACTGTTTATTTCATTTCAGGGTTCAAGTAGAAATGGAGGAACACTGGACCAGACTCCTAAAAGAACATATGATGAACAGGGCAAAATGATTCAGGCAGGAGGGAATGATTCAGAAGAAAAAGGAGGTTTGGTTGTTTTTGGCATAAGACAAAGCTTCTTACCTTTCCTTTTTTCCTAATCTTTTGAACATTCTCTTTCTCTTTTCTAAAGTTGCACTGAGCAACATAGCACCATCTACAAAACTCTCTGCCAGATCACCCATAAAGACTAGCATTCTTCCAGACTCAGTTTGGGAGAAAAGAGCAGAAACAATAGTGAGGGATCCACTACCCTTGCCATACCACTGGCCACAGGAAAAGGCAGCACACTTTAGAAGTCTTAATTTAAAATAAAATAATATGGGGGGAAAAAAAAGATAAGAAACCTTGCCTTCCAGAATGGTAAGCCTATAAAACATTTTGGGCCACTGTTGAAGTTGGGAGTCAACAAGTTGGGCTGGATCAGTGCAAAATGTCAGTGGCAAGTATAACCTCACTTCCTTTTACCCATGCAGAACCCTTTCGTGTGATTAATATTTGAAAGCATTTCTGTGAGAGCTGAATGCGGGGGGACATTACATGGAATGATAGCAACGAGAGAATCCACTCATCCTTTTTGGAACTGACTTCTCATGCTGCTGTGGTTACTACTAACCTTCACATACTGGCTGAAAACCTGACCAAGATCCATTAAGGAGACATGTTCGTTCAGAGGAACCTCTTAACTGGTAACCCATTTCACAGGAAAAACGTAGTAGGGATTTTATCTTGAACTCATCCCCAAGTCTAGAGCCATGAGATGGCACTCCAGGATCATCACAGTACCCTGGGGTATTCCCTGTAAAGTATAAACGTAAGTAATAAAAATGATGATTAGTACGATCTTTCAATCCAGTTTAAAGTGAATTGGCTAAGAGACAATATGAGACAGGGACTAAAGCAAAATAACACTGCATGTGTCATTAGGACTGCATCTAGAGAGAGTGTGTGTGTGTGTGTGTGTGTGTGCGCGTGCGCGTGTGTGAGCCATAAACTCAGAGGCCAGAATCCTCTTAGCAATTTATACTATCATAATCAGGGATTATGCCAGTGTAAAGTACTTTTTGAACAATGTACAAGAAGATATACACTACCTCCTTGTTAAATTGCTTTTCCCAGACTGTGCAATTGCAAGCAGATGGCAGTCAGGGAGCAGTTCCATCTTTGAGTCAATCAACCTCTGAATGACTACTGGAAATACCAGGAAATCTCCCTAACTGCTGTCCCTAGCTAGTCACTATTGCCCTTTTGAATCTCCACCAAAAGTATACCTGCTGTGCCTTATGCTTCCCCAAACAGGATTTTGGCCTAAATATCATACCAATATTCTTGCTATGAAGTCATGCCAGGATGGGCTAGTTGCTAAGAATACATTTGGTTGAGAGATATTTCATGCTGGATTAAGTTATTTAAGGGTCCAATACAGATAGGTCAAAATAAAGTTGCTTTGGGTCACTTTGGAGGCATGCTGTTTAAATGGCACACACATTTTAAGAGGCCAGAAGCTGCACCAAAGCTGTACTCCAGTCCTGGAGCATGGTTTTGGTGCAACTTCTGGCCTCTCAGGACACATGCATCATTTAAACAGCATACCCCCAAAGTGACCTGAAGTAGCTTTATTTTGACCTGTTTGTTTGGGCCCTGTGTTAAGTTATTCTAGATCATAGGTATAAAGTACACAGAGGTGAAATATTTCTTTAAAAAATCAAACAGGAGCTTAGGGGAACATGGACCATGGCTTTTACTGTAACTGTATAAGAGCTGCACATAAAGCATTATTTCCCACTGGAGATGCTGAGACCTGTAGTGTCTATCCCATTTTCACACCACAAAAACATGGACTTGTCTCTCCTTCTGCTTTCCCCTCTTTTCAACTACATTAAGGTAAGTTTCTTCACCTTTGGATGGGGGGACAGGGAAGCAATGGTTTGTAGGCCTAGGGGTGACATAGCCCTGTTTATACCAGGCAGTGAGCACAGTTCAATTCCCCCTGATATTTCATATGAAATTTCAAATGAATTTATGAATTTATTGTCTCTTGAATAATTAAAATACATCTGCTATAACTTCCAGGCCCTCTCCTCTATGGGATGATTTCAGGACAATGACAACTAGACTCAAGAAGTCATCCAACAGTAACAGAGAGATAAAGTGACACACTTCAGAAATTTGTTCTGGTGATCATCTGCTAAAATCTTCTATTTCACACAACTGTATAGATTTATGGATGCATACAGAACACTAAGTATATTTTTTCTTCTTTCACCAACTTGGGATAAGATGTTGATTTCAACGATGTGCCTTATTTCACTTTTTTATGATTTATTAACCTTTCAGAGATCTAAAATTGGCCTTTAATTTTCTCTCTTAGTCTGCATAAGTGTTCACAGATGTTTGATTTTATATGCATGCACACAAAACAGTTTAAATATATGTCATGGTGCTAATCTTCTGAGGTGACTCACAAGATTTTATCCAAAAAACCCCAGAAACTCATATTTTCTCCTGGTTCTGCTTTAGATGTTAATGATATCCTTAAGAACAAGAAATGTCCAGTGCCCATATCTCAGTTATTTGGCCTAGTTACTTGTAACACGAGACACACAGTGATGGGAAAAGTTTTTGTAAGTATCTGAATCACTGACCAGACCCCAAAAAGGTGGATTCAGAAGTGAAAGGAAAGCCTTATTAGGAAAATCCTGGATATGCTAAGATTTGTTGTAATTGGGACTTTGTATAAAACTGGTGTTGCATTACTGTTGTTTGTGCCATAAACAGGATTTATTTTATTTATTTTTTATTTTAAAATATTTTTATTACAAACAATTTCCAGTTACATGTTTCTGTGTGGGAAACATGGTTTTGAACAGAAAAAGGAAAATCTATGTGGAAGAATTATCTTAAGCACGTTCCTTGGCTTAAGCATCAAGTGGACTCTAAGCATCAAGTGATTAGTGTTTTCCAAAGGTGACAGGTACAAAATTAACAGCTGTGTGGGAAATGTGACACACTACAGACACAAGACAATCAATTTGATAATCCTTATATAAATAATATATTAATTTATATGGATAACCAAAGAGAAAAGGAAAAACGAAACTGCAAAAATTGGAATACTGTTTGAACTGAAAAATCAAATATATGTTTGTTTGTTTTTTAAAAAGCAACCTGTTCCAAGGGAATATTTCTAATAACTATGGCTTCATGGTTGGATGCAGTTAATTCAGCGCACAGCTACCTGAACAGTGAGGAAGAGTTCCACTCCAGCGGCTGTTTTCTTGGCATACTCTACTAGAGTTTCCTATGAGAGTTCGGCTTCCTTCACAAGAGTAGTGAACTGTGGATCCATATGTAAATTTCTCTCCTGATAGAATTGCATTGGTTGGAACTCCAGGGTGCCCACAAGATATTGCTGCCATGAGAAAAAATGGAGATCAAAACAACATGTTCATGTAAGTCTTGCCTAGAAGGCAATTACTTGAAGCTCATCCTAGTTTTTAAGCAGAATAGCTTCCAAGACATTTGCTTTCAGTTTAGCTTCTTTTGTACCTGCACTGTACATGACATTCTCCCACTTGGCTTCTTTTGATTTCTAGTTCCTGAATTTATTAACTACTTTCTTGCCAGCTCCACTTATCATCATGATTCCAAAGCTGCCGTACTTGCTCTTAGCTATTCAGCTATAATATCTGTCTGTCTGTCTGTCAGTCTATCTATCTACATTTTTGTTTCTCCTGGTAAATAGCTTTATTCCATGCCACCATTAACCTTCAGTTTGTCAGGCTGACCCATTTTATCTTCTGTGATCTTTTGAATCTGCATTCAAGGATAGTTTCTAGACTCCGGATAACCCAATCCCTAAACTGAAAATGATTAATGTAGAACAAAGAACAAATGGCTGAACATTTTGAGTCCTTCTCATTAATAGGAAATATAGGTGCAGTTACTGATTTTTTTTGTGATGCTTATTTCTCATAAGCGTAGAAGTATATATAACTAACTAACTAACTAATTAAATATTAAAATATAGACAATGGAATGTAACTATGAATTTCTTTAAGATCATAATGGGGAATAAATCACCATTCCCACTAATAATGATAGTTTTAAAAATCAAACCCGGTAGGGTTTTTTTTATTACTTTTCCTGTCAAATCCAGCCTACTATATTGCATATGAAAAGCCGAGCAACCACAATGAGAAATTTGGAAATCAGCACAAGTCAGGTATGAGTGGAAGTAAATTATCAGCTAGATCTCTTGATGGGAAAGGAAAAACTAAATGAAAAAGCAGGAAGTATTTCAATGTCCTGCTTCCTGAAACGGTGGTACTCTGCTAATGTGTTAACTGAGAAATGGTGGGAGGAAAGTTCAACTGGATCCTGTAGTAATCCTTTTATGCTTGCCTTGTGTCCCTTGATGGTTTCTGATTTATATTTCTTCCTCTATTAAGACAGACTACAAGTAACCTCACACTGCCCCCTCAAATGTAACTACATATACATCTTACATGCATTTATAAATCCAAGATATATTTTCTAAAAATAACATAAGACTGCAAATACAATTTATGGTTTGTTATTTTGGTATGTAAGGTAAAGAGGATAGGTTGGTATGAAATTTTTTTCAATGTATCACATGATTTAGTGTGCCAATGATATATGTGCAAAAGCAACTGCTTAATGCATTCCTGTGACAACGGCTGTTCCTCCTCTTCTAATGAAGAAAAATAATCATGAATGAATGTTAATTCAATTTGTTGGATACTCACGCAAACATTTGGGCAACGATCTATCCCACAGACCATTAGCTTTACAGGTCAGAGCAGAAGATCCTAGAAGATAAAACCCTTTTTTGCAGTGGTACACCACGGTGATTCCATACTTGAAAGATTCGGGGAAATTCTGCTGTCCATGACGAACGGCATTTTCCACAAAGCCTGGATCTGAACAGTTCACCACTAGAAGTCAAAGATACGATTTCTTACTAGTGAAGACAGAGAGAAAAACTATAGACAAATCTCTCTAATAAATAACATGGAAGTAACACTCAAATTACAAAACAGCCTGAAATTATACCCAGTAATTAAAACCATCTGCCTAAAGTTTCTGTTATCAAACACTGAGAAATGTTGGCTTTCAATAATTAGCAACATATACACAAATGACACAATTCCTATTATATGGTCACTGATGCATATTTATATAATTCTGACAATGTAATGAGAATTTAAAAAATCATGGAGAAGTGATATGATACCTTACTAGGTACATCAACATGGAGAAAACTAGGGTTACATAAAGGTAAAACATCTGTGCAGCGTAGTGGGGGAAAATATGTGAAAGGGAAGGCTAAAATATATTGTACTTTTTTCTTGAAAAAAACAATTGTAGGGATATATGACAGAGATGCATGATGGAGAAAGAGTTGGTAAATGGAGGAATGGTAGAGTGTACCTGTGAACATATGAACAAGCACATAGAAAAAAGGAAGCATGGGGAAGCATGATAGAAGAAACCGCCACAAGCTGATGCATAAAAATGTTATAAATACCAATGATAATCAAATACAAGTACACAGTTGAGCCTCATTGATTTCAATTAGATTTAAGTTTATGTAACTACACACTGAACTGCATACAAAAACTAGAAGCTTAGAAAAGGAATAAGAGACCAACAGTTACTTCAGAGGTATGTACAAAGCTATTTGGATACACATTCACTGTGTCACTGAGCAAGAACCCTACAGGATATAAATGTGAAACCCACAATCACAGTCAAATAATGTGATAGGAGGAGATGAAATTTATTATTATTATTATTATTATTATTATTATTATTATTATTATTTGAGCCATCTTTATAAAAGACGATTAAAATCCTAGAATCACTGTGCAGATCCAAGCATTGACAACCAGAACTGAAAGGTACGTTATGGGCAGAGATTTGTTTCACAGTTTCCTCTCTCTATAGAGAAGATCCTAGCTTTTCAGCACTTCACCTTTTCAGTTAGTAAATCAACAATGCCCTAGAGCGTTTCTCATAAATGTTTCTGGCTTGCCCTCAAAAAAGACAAGGGAAAAAAATCCTTACCAGTGAGAAACCAATTTTACCTTTCTGAAGTTGCAGTTTTGATTTGGGCTCACATTCATCAGGCATTTTTATTTCTATATCAGGAGGAACTCAATTACATTTCCAATTAAAAATACAATATACAAACCTCTTAAACTGGCTTATTTAAACACAGGGTCTTTGATGTCAACAAACATACCAAAATATGGCTTCTGCTCAACAACAATTCACAAAGGAAAAAGCAAGAAGTTTTCCACGTCCTAAATGCAAGTTGAAGTGATATATCAACCTGTCAATTTGGCACATCTTGATCTAGCTTCTTGTATGTTGTTCTTGCTTTGATACACATATAATTATGGTAACCATGAGCAGTCAGGCTACAACTGTGATCTGATTACCATATATACTCGCATATAAATCGACCTCATGTATTAGTCGAGGGCATGTTTTGGGACCAAAATTATGGATTTTGGTATGACTCGAGGATAATAATCTAATCTAAAGAAAATAATGCTAAAGAACTTTTAAAAATTCCAGCAGGTATAACTGTGCTCATACTAAAAGCTGGGTAGATGAGAGAGCAGCACCAGAGGAGCACCATGATGAGCACCGTGCAGAGCAGCTCGTGGCATCATGGTGCCCTGGGGCGGATTCAGGGCATGCGTCATCTGGATGCGATGCCTGAACTCCATACCCAGGCCAGCCTTAACGGATGGTCTGAAGAGGGCCGTAAGCACTTTTTTTAAAAGAAGAGTCTTAGAAAAGGTACTCTTTTTCATGCTCAAATGGGAGAGAATACCTTTTTTAAGATACACCTCAGGCATGAAGACTGAAAACAAAAGTGTGAGACTTTTCATCAATGTTTCTTTTTTTTTATCATACAGAAATGTATGCATGTTAAATGTAATATATTCATTCATTAAAATGAATTTGGTTATCTCTAAACCAAAAACATGCTATGCAACTTCACACTGACCTAAGTGGCATTGTGTTCAATGGGGATTACTTTCCCATATGTCTGCATAATATTGTGGCCTTCCCTATTTGTAATAGCCCTAATTATTAACAGTTGTTCTGTATGCAATACAAGTACATTCATTTGACTGTCCTCTTGGGACCTAATGCATTTCTAACCCCAACGTGCAATCCCATATCTTCTCATTCTTTTTTGGTCTTCCCGGTTTTCAGTGAAAGTATATTTTTAGTCTTACAAACACTTTCAAATGCTGCAAAATATTATTACTGGCAATATGTTGCAAAATGATTCCATTACAAGAAATAAAATATTCTCCCTAAAGCACTTCCATAGCTTAGAGTTAGTTCAACAAAGATATTGGATTTACTGTTGTAGTAATGACTTGCTACAACTATATGTTTTCTGTCACACATAAAATAAGTTTACAATGCAGCTATAAATAATGGTGGGGGGGGACTTTCTGACTGAATTTTGAGGTAATGACTACATTTAGCATGCTCTCTCTAGATGAAGAGGTAATTTTACAGTAAGCAAAGGCCATTGTGTTTCAAAATGATCTTCTGCACTAAAATCTACCCAGAAGCAATTTGAACTGAATTATCTAGGGAAAAAAGAGAACAATAGAAGCACTTATCTCTGGAGGAATGGCATATTCAGAATATATATTAAATTTGTCTGCCTGATATACTACTTCCATTCTCCTGACACTAGGATCTGTGAAGCTAACCAATGGGTAAAAAGTCTTTATGAGGTAGGGTGAAAGAAAAACATTGTATCATGCAGTCAGGCTTTCAAAAACTTTGTCAAAAGGCTCATCACACTTCCATCCATGCACTGAGGCCTTACTATGCTATCCCTTCTGTAGAGAATTGGCCAGGAAGCTATATGATGTAGTAATGGTACAAGGATGGGATTCCCTGTGTTGCAAGAGTCTACTAAGCAACTCTACATACACCTTTAGAAAATTGATAAGATAAGCATTCTTTTGATGGACTTTTATCTGGTTTAGCTTTTACAAGCCACTTTGAGTTCCTGGGCAGATGAAAAGGTGGGATAAATAAATAAAACAATAAAACCTGGGTGTAGTGGTTTGAGTGTTGGACTACCGACTCAGAAAACCAGGGTTTGAATCCCTGCTCAGTCATGGAAACTCACTGTGTGACCTTGGGCAAGTCACACTCTCTCAGCCTCAGAGGAAGGCAAAGGCAAAACCACTTCTGAAGAAATCATGTCAAGAAAACCCTTTGATTGGTTTGCCCTAGGGGCACCATAACTAAGAAACTACTTGAAGGCACACAACAACAGTTAGAAGTTTAAAATCGATTTACAGGTACTGTGGGTAAGCGAACACTTGCCTTTGCAGTCCTTTTCTAGGACATTATAATGGATTTTTCTTTAAGAGCTGAATGACATACAGTGGTCCTTCCTATTGATGGGCTTCCGATCTGTAGTTTTAATTGCCCATGGATTGCCATCCTCATATTATTCAATGGCATTGGTGTGTACTTGCACACACTGAAGCATGCACATTTACATCACCACCACTGAATAATATGGGGCACAACTGTCCAGGTGTTTTGCCATCCACAGATGGTGCCGGAACTGAACCCCCACTGATATGGAGATCCCACTTTTATTATTTTACTATGCTTTTATAATTTTGAATTTTGACTTTACAACCTTACAATTATTAATTGGGTCCTGTGTGGGGAGAAAAAACAGGATAGGAAATATATAAATATATAAATAAATATAATTACTTCTCAAAATATTAATCTGGCTGAGTTAAGTTTCAATCATGATACCAGTAGAGATACCAGTAGAGAGCTTACTGGTTTCTTGTTGGTGGCAGTGAGACAACTCTTTATGAGCAATTGGAAAGAAAATTCACTGATACACATGTGACTGGTAAGTCATAATTTAGAAATTAATTTCCTTAGAGAAACTGATGTAGAAGAGATGTATACAATAGATGCAATGATGCATATATTTGTTTCTCTGTAGTAGTTATTTGTAGTTGTTAACTGCCCTCAAGTTGCATTTGACTCATGGTGACTCTGTTATGGAGACACCTCCAGGGTATGGGAAATCCTTTGTTATTTCAGCTTAAGGATTTAAGTAGTTATTACATTTACAAATATGTTAGATTTTATTATTTAGTGTGTGTTTTTAAACAATCTTTAAATAACTCTCTCCAAATTCTGCTTTCAACAGAGATCCTTGCCATGCTGGATGGGAGATTCTGGAAACTAGTAGTTCAAAAGTAAACCTTTTCTAGCTGTAGCTCAGCATTATGGTTACTGGCCAATAGCACATGACAGTTCAGCCAAGCAACTGACATCTGTGAATGTGGTATGACCTCAGGCAGCATTTCCCCATGGGAAAACAATGTTCTGTGCTGCCAGGTACTTTAAAAAGGCAATAATATTCTCTGAAGATCATTTTCTCTCTACTCAGATCATTTCCATTGAATCAAGTGACACAACAACCCCTCCCATGATGTGAATAAGTAAAAAGGGTGGGTGGTTGGGATTAATAATTTATTTTTGTAGCAAAGGGAAACTGCTACTAACACATTTTTATTAAAAGCATAACTGAAACTTTACAGTAGAAAAAGTAACTCCCTACACATCTTCACTTATCAACACTATCTGAAATCTTCCAATTGTTGCTACTAGAGTATTTTGAAATACTTTTTAAAAATATATATTCACTGAAGAAAAGCATATGCTTTCCCATTCCTTTTTTATTGTTGTAAGACAGGTAGTGCTCTATAAACAGACTGTCTTGGATTTAAGAACATCAGGCTCTATTTCTAAGTGCCCTAATTTTTAAAAACTACACATAAAAAGCAACCTTTTCTTGCACGGGGTGGGAAAACCACTTAAAATTATAGCAAAAATATTACTGTGGATATTTTATGACTGTGTTTGCCATACAGTTGCAATTGTCACATAGCAGACTATCATCTAAGATTTTTAGTAGGCATCATAGCAGCCTTCTGAATAAATGCAAGTGGTAACCAAGGGAGAATACACTGCCTGAGGTGTTCAGTGCCACATGAACTGGGCTATGCAAATGCAGCATTAGAAAATAATATCACTTCTGGAAATGCTGTTTTCGGATCAGTCCAGTTCCCGGACTCACTTTGAGATATTTGAGTTCCATAAATGGAAATCAAGATACTAATTTTCTAAATTTAATTAATCACAATGTTTTCTGGTTGAATTGCAGTTCTGGTTCTTTGAATGTGTATATTAAACAATTCTGGTAAAGTGATGTGTAAATCAAAATAGTAGCAGCAACAATAACCACCACTGCCACAAAAACAATATGCTTATATTTGAATGAATTTGCTCTTTTGCCTAAAATCCTTCATTTGGCAGGAGTCCATTACTGAGCTATCTCACTCCTGAGATTAAAACAACAACAACCCTTAATCTGCACAGGATTGCTAATTTAATCATGGAAGGTACACCTGCATGTGACGAAATCTTTCTGTTTATTTTACTTATTTATTTTATATCCCACCTTTCCCTGGGGATGGAACTCAAGGCTGCTCACATCAAGTTAACAAAAAGTACACTAAAAACCTATTTGATACAAAAGTTTAAAAAGCATTCAATGAAAGGTTCCTTTTTTAAAACAAACCCACCACATTGCAATTAAAAACACATTATAGCTTTGCAAAATGATATAAGTATAGTATATCCCATCTAAAAATAACTTCAGCCACAATAACTTAAATTCCAAAGGCCTCTCTAAATAAAAGGTCCTCCTTGCCAGTCAGCAGAAAGAGAGTATGCCATGGTTCCTCTACTCCAAGATAACTATTCAATTCTTTCAGGAAGGAAGGAGTATACAAGAATCAAATGGCGAAGGGAGATCAACAGCATAGCGTTTTCTTACCTCGACATGTAGGTAAGGAACTGCTCCACTGTCCATTGCTCCGGCATTGAGCTTGGGAGGCACCCTGTAGTAAATAGCCAGTATTGCAGGTGAAGTTGACAACGTCATTCAAGTTGAACTCACTGCCATTGGTCATTCCATGAGCAGGGTTTCCAGGATGACCACATGTGATTGCTGTTAAAAGCAAAGCAACGCAAAACAAAACAAAACAAAAACCCCATAAAATAAACTGGTAGTGTTGTATCTTCACAATATGTTACATACATTTATATTTAAAAAGGAGGAAGTAAGGGGAATGGGGAGAGAAAAAGAAATGTGGCAGCACCTTTAAGACTAACTGGTTTTTATTTTCACATAAGCTTTAGTGGGTATAAACTTCACTCTGTACTGTACTGCATCTGAAGTGGGTTTATATCCATGAAAGGGCACGTGAAAATTAATTCAGTCTTAAAGGTGCTGTCACAGTTCTTTCTCCCCCTTCTTCCTTCCTCCTTTTTATGCTACAGATTGAGAAATCAGTTATAGATTAAAACACTGGGTACATACAAATCTATCTTGACTTCAAGGCTTCTCTGCTTATTTGTAAGGAGGAGGCAAAAGGATCTACTTTTGCCTCCTCTTTAGAATATCCTTGCAAAAGGATATATACCTGAGATTGCTGACTTCAGTAAAGTGACTGGCAAAGGTGGATGGAAAAACCTCTCAGTTGGCATGTACATAGGGATATAGATTAAGATATTTGATACAGCCTACTGCTCATAAAGAGCTTGTCCACACAGACAAAAAAGCAGTTTCACCTCATTTCGAGCCTCAACTGATGCATAAGGCCAAAATGAGGTGGAACCTGGATGAAGCCATGCTCCAGAGTGAAAAACCGGAGCAAAATAATGCCCCTTTGTTTTGTTCTAATGTGGAAAGGGTACACTATTGCACCAGTCTGTAGACAGCACAATGCGAGTGTGGGAATGTGGGAAGGCCCAGCAAGCTTATGGAAACTGTCTGGAATATGGATCCTGGACCTGGTGAGACACAGCCATTGCTCACCCTATGGTGTTTTTCTTTTATCAAGCATACCGGTGTACGAGAGGTCAGATGCACACATTCAACCCATCACATACTCCATCAAGCGGATTATGACAAACATGGCAGATTTGTGAATGTTCAAGTCCCGTTATACATAATGGCATAGTAAAATGGTGTCCCTTATATGAAGTGGCAAAATCAAGGTTTGATTTTTGGAATTTATATTTTTAAACATATTTTTCAAGCTGTGGATGGTTGGATTTGTGGATAAGGAATCTGTGGATACAGAGGGCCATGTACCTAAATAGACAAAAATAACATGCAAGGGGAATGGTCTGATAGAGCCAGCCTTTGTTTGCTGTAGCCTAGAATCAACAAAGTTATCTGAGATGATAAAATTGTGAGGGGGGGGGGACTAAGTAGGAAATGGATTAGTTAAAAGTAAACAATTTCTTAAATTGACTAGAGATTTTAAATGCACTGAATATGTAACAAATAGAACATGGTTGACTACATTTTAGAAATATATTTTTTTAAAAAGTCATACAAAAGAATTAGGTACAATATATAGGAATTGTCTTGCTAGATCAGATCTAGATTCCATCTAGTACAGCATTATTATTATTTTTTTGTCCAGAAGGATAAGTTATAAAATAGAAATTATGATGGTGGTTGACTCCTATTGTTTATAGTGAAAATTGGGTAATCAGAGACATGTAGCCTTAGATTCCATTTTTAGTTACTGTAATTTATAGCTACTGAGAGATCACTCATCCTATGTGATTTGAACTTACCTCATAACATGTTGAAGGCTTTGTTACCTGACACTTTCCTCATCATGAATCCTACAATTTAGTGAACTGTCAGAATAAATTTTATGTGGTATGCTGTTACAATGCAAAAATTGAGATTGTCTTTAAAAATTGGAAATAGTGAAAGACACTTGTATTTAGATTATTGCCCTTTCCAGCAAATGCATATTCCAGTCAGTCAGGTCCTGTTTACACCCCTCATTACTCTTGACAGATGCTGTGTTTTGCGATGCCTCCCAGAAACAAAAGGTCTTAGCCCTTGTGTCTAGTCTTACCACATCATCATTATTGTTGTCACACATTGCCAGGCTCTTGACAGATCAAACCTTTGCAACTGTTGTGTTTACAGCACAGAAAAATATTGCAACTGCAATGTTTTCTTCCATATTCTTGCTAGTCTTGATGCAATAAGGCTAGTAAATTATTTGTATTATCAAGATGTTTTAATCATGTCACAGCTTTCATAACTCTGAGCAAACATAGCCCTGAGTCTTACGTGATTAAATGCTTTACTTTTTAAAGTCCTGGTTACAGTTATGTTAAGGCATCAGTGAAGTGTGATCAAGGTTAAAACACTTTACGACTTTAAACCACTACAGTATAATGCAATTAATAAACTATTTAGTTCCCTGTATCAAATGGAAAACTGTAACTATGTGTTTTTTATTGCACTGAAAATATTAGACCTATTAAAGTAGAAAAATGGCATATTTATATCCAGTATGGAATGGATCTGGACTTGGATCACCCATGATTTCTACCTTAAAATAATAATACAGATATTACAATTGTCAGCTACAGGATTAGTTGAGAACATACTGATGCACATTAATCTCCAAATGCTAAAGACAAACAATGAAACAGCAAGACAGGAACAATGCCAGACTAACAAAGTAGAGCCATTAGAGTTAGGAAAAAAAAAATTTCCAGGTGTGTTTGCACACAAAGGAATGGTAAAGCTATAAAATCAAACAGGGCAATATCAGAGCAGAGCAAATACTACTGACAGGTATTTTTTCCAGTCTTGGTTTACTAACAAATTAAGAATGTTTTTGAACTGTGTGCTTTAAAAATAAATACTTCCAAAGCCACATGATTATTTATGCATTGACTTAAATGAAAATGAGCCTAAATAGAGTATATTATTATTATTATATTATTATTATTATTATTATTATTATTATTATTATTATTATTATTGTTGTTGTTGTTGTTGTTATTTAAGGCCAAGCTATTATTTATTTATTTTATTTATTTATACCCCACCTCCCACCTTCCTCCTCAAGCTGGCTAACAAAATTTAAAATAATCCAATTTAAAACAGTACAAAACAATAAAAATTCAAAGTTTAAAAAACAATTACATAATTTCAAAAGTTAAAAACATTACATGTTAAAATTTAAAAACTCTTTATAAAACTGACAGCACCCATGTCGGTGTGAGAAAACCTGGCAGAATAAAAATGTTTTTATCTGCTGCCAAAACAAAACCAGGGATGGAGTCAGCCTGGCCTCTGAAGGGAGGAAATTTCAGAGCCTGGGAGCAGCCCCAGAGAAAGCCCTCTCTCGTTCCCACCAAACACACTTTAGAGGGTGGTGGAACATAAAGGAGGGCCTTTCCAGATGATTTTAGTGTTCTAATTGATTCGTAAAAGGGAGATAGCTCCTTCAAATAGCCTGGACCCAGATGTTATAGGGCTTTGTAGGTCAAAACCAGCACTTTAAATTATGCCCAGAAATGGACCAGCAGCATATGGAGCTGTTGCAGTTAACAACCTGGCTGCAGCTCTTTGGGCCAACTGAAATTTCTGAGCACTTTTCAAAGGCAGTCCCATGTAGAGCACATTACAGCAATCCAAATGGGATATAACCAAGGCATGTGCCACCGTGGCCTGATCTGACTTCTCCAGGAATAGGCGCAGTTGCTGCACGAGTTTTAGCAGTGCAAAAGCACTCGTGGTCACCGCTGATACCTGGGTCTCCAGGCTCAATGCTGAATGCAGGAGTACTCCCAAACTGTATGAAGGCATAAATTGAACTCTATTTCAACATGACCATCACTGAGCTTAGTAATGACACAATGTTTTAATCCTTTTAATGGTAGCTGATGAGTCTGATGTCAGTGGGGCTGAGAATTTGCTTTGCCTTTTTATCCACACTTCAAAAAATATACTACATGTTGAACACTATCCCCAAAATAGTTTCAGCTAGCTCCTTTAAAGGAAAACAAAGAGTAGCCATCCTGGATTTCCTCCCAGGGGAAAGTCAGCTTACAAGTAAATATAATATAATATAATATAATATAATATAATATAATATAATGGATACCATGGGCAGCCAAAAAGACAAACAGATTATGTTGGAAATCTGGAGTCCAAGATGACTAAGCTAAGGCTGTTGTACTTTGGTTACATCATGAGACAGCACAACTGATTAATAAATAAATAAATAATGCTGGGAAAGGTGGAGAGAAGCAGAAAGAGAGGAAGGCCACATGCCAAATGGATGGACTCTATCAAGAAGGCCACAGGTATGAATTTACAGGAACTTAAGGAGATCAGTGAAGGTTGGGTAATCTTGGAGATGTCTCATCCACAGGATCGTCATGAGTCAAGATCAACTTGAGGACCATTTACAATAAATAAATAAATAAATAAATAAATGGTTTGCCACTCTGCTGATACTGGAGCCACCATCTGCCATTGAATCCTGTTACATAAGCTTGAAAATGAGCTTATGAAGATTTGGGCAACTATATTATAACATGTAGAAAATATAGATAGATTTTTTTTGCTTCTTTCTTCTTTCTTTCTTTTGCATCATGTCTTATATCTCCCAACAACGGATTCAAGGGAGTTGTTCTACCCATCAGTCATATTTTGAATTTGTAAGGTATGTACAAATAATGATAATCAGTATATTATCATTATACTGATACAGCCATATTTCTCTATATTGTTACACAACATATGCAGTGAAGTAAAGAGATATGAAGATATGATCTGGGCTCTTCCAGATCATTATTTCATTACTTGAACAATTACACTGGACTATCTCTGGAATACTAGTAAACACAGATGCAAAAGAGTATCAAGGCTCTCTTTTTTAGAAGTCTCAAAAAGGAAATAAAGAGCACCTTCAGAGCCTAAACATATGCTACAGAATCAAATAGGCTGAATTTCCCTTATCCAAAACAACCAGAAGTGTCTTGGGTTTTAAGGTATTTCAGATTTTGTAATATTTGATTATTCAAATATTTTGGAGAAGGACCCAAATCTTAACAGGAAAATCATTTACCGTATATTTCATATATAAATTTTACATATAGCCTGAAGATAGTTTTATACACAATATTTTAAATAATTTTGTGTAAGAAACAAGGTTTGTGTATACTGAACCATCAGAAAGCAAAGGTGTGCCAATCTCATCCACCTATGTGGATAATTTAGAGTTTTAAAATATTTTAGATTTCAGAATTCCTGATAATGAGACTCAACCTGTATTTCACAGAACAGACACCATAGAATAGCTTTCAGGACCCAGATTTCAGGCTATGGGCTAATATGATAGATGGAGCTATTCCAAAATGCAGCAGCCTAGCAACACTATCATGACAGTGTTTGCTCCCTTGCTTCTCAGTTTTGATCTTATGAAAACTATTCATTTTGGTCTACAATTATTTAATGGGGCAGGTGTTACTTACAGACACAAACTGGTGTTTGCCCAGACCACTTGTGGTCTTGCAAGCATATCCGAACTGACGTCCCAACAAGTCGAAACCCTGGATTACACTGATACACCACAGTGTCACGATAGCTGAAACCATCTCCACTAATGTGGCCATTTACAATTGGATCTGGCGAACCACAATGTCCAGCTAGAAAGGAAGGAGAGAACAAAAGAACACATACACTAAGGAGACACAGATGTGAAAATTCACTTAAGCTTATTCAGAAGATAATAATAAATAAGAATAATAGTAAACAAGAAAACCACCTTAAACCTTGATCACCCCGTGAGCTAAATCTGCTAGATTGAAAACATTGCTGTTATCCTTTAATCCTTTATCTGCAGTGCTCCCTTCAACCAATATGTACTTATACATTTTTCAAGAGTAGCAGTCTTGGCCCCTTGCTACAGACTGCCAAGCTGTTTGTAATGATGTGCAGTAACTGGGAATTAATTTATATTTGGGCAGCTATGATACTGATTCCAAAGTACATGGTCCTTGGGCAAATACAGATTTCAAGATATAGATTTCAAATGCCAGCACCCAATTTTAGGTATTTAGCAATATTAACTTTCTATTTAGTTCTATAGAACTGGATAATGCTTGGTCAGTTTAAATTCAAAGATTTCTATATTTAATTTTGTTCCTCAAGACACAAACAGCTGAAATGCAATAGCTATAACGAAGTCAGACCTATTAAAATATAGAAGATCTCATGCTGACTGAGAAGTACTAATTTGGAACATGGTATTATTATTTCTATCTGAATGAAAACTTAAAAGGCTTGTGCATGATCCATGTGATTCATTTCATTTACAGATCATGTCACTTACTGCATTTAATAATTTCCTGTCATTTTGAACCTGGCTAAATTAAATACCCTGACAGTTCAAAAACTCTAGGAGCAATGCAATAAAACACCCAATATATGTAATCTTCCAATCAAGCCAAATTGGGCCCTAAGTATATTAAAGAAGCTGTTAGCTATCTACTTTTATAAACTATACTTTCAGGAACTTAAAAAAAAAACCCACCAAGATTAACTGGCTCAAGATTGGGCCAGCATTATCATTATATGCTGTAATATATTTAAAATATGGACACACCCATATTGAAATTCTTGTTTTAAGAGATCTACCAACACAAATCACTTCTTAGCCTTTTGGCTAAGATCATGTGTAGCACTGTGTTGAAATACTTGTTCTACAAACACGAATTAGATCCCTATCAGCCTTTCATTGAGGTAATTCCTTTTCACACTATGGTGAAACTCCACATTTCACAAGAGAGAACTATTATTTCTTTTAGTCTAGATCATGCAGCTTGAAGGGAAAGCATGAGCAGATGAACAGTATTGCCTATTTTAGAAAATGGTAATAGGGCATAGAGTGAAAAGCTGGAGTGAATTACTTAAGTAAGGATATTTCCGAAGTACTCATCTGAAATTCTCCATGGCTTTTGGAGTTCTGAATGACTAAATCTTGCACAAAGTATTGTGCTGTAAATTTCAGTTCTTTTGTGTGCACCTTCTCGCACACATTGACACTGAAAAAACACTACAAAGAAGCAATTAGAGGAGATAATTTTGTGTATGTTCTAGACAGGACTTGCCTATGATCCAAACAGAGGGTGATATCTTACACTGAAATGGTAGGGAACTGTCCTATTGAAAAGGAACACATATAAACATCAGAAAAAGGGGGGACTTACAGTGTTTTTAATCAATGGGCTAAGCAGTGCACATCAATAACAAAGATCAGAAAGCCAATGGAATGAAAGCTTAAGCACTTAAAAGAAAAATCCTGGTAAGTCTAACTAATAACCTAAGAAATTATCCTGGTAACCCAGGAGTAGATTTTTTTTTAAAACAAAACAGAATGGAAATAATGAAACTGAGGGAAAGACTCATCAGAGAGCCAAAACTATGCATGACTGAAAAATTCCCTGCCATTCAAATAATTTCAGCTTCAGAAATATGACCAATATCTAGGTTTATGTAAGAAGAGCTTATTGGAGAGCTATATATACATACACATATGACCAAAGTAATTGAAATAACATGTATTGTTGATCTTCTCTCATTTTATAACCACAAAATAGTGATGTCTTTATAATGACAAACAAAATGCACAAAATACATGATGCAAACTTTCAAACTTCCACTGGCTTCTTCATCAGGCAAAGGTGTTAAAAATCATACAGAACAATATATATATATATAATGAAGATATTAGTCACAGGCCTACATGCTCTCAGTGTTGTCTTGTGGAGGATATCTATGCAAGCAATCGCCACAGAACAACCCAATGTGACTAACGTCAACATTTTTTTTTCTTTTTGTATGATTTCTAAACACCTTTGCCTGATGAAGTAGTCAGGGGAGCTTTGAAAGCTTGTGTCATTATTTTGTGCATTTTGGTTGTTCAAATAAAAGTATCACTATTTTTGTGGATTTTGGGATGTTATTGTACTTCACTCTATGGCCAACAAGACTACTCTGAATATGTTTCATTTTATATATTGTACAAAATACTTTAAAACGTTTCAGTTCATTATATTACAAGCAGCAACAACCCACTGTAAACAGCACAACATAAACATGAACCGCACTGATTTCAATAGTAGTTGTATATGAGTAGGATGCATAGGATGGCACAAAATGTTTTCTCTTTAAACTGAGGCAAGATTGTACCCAAAACACTTAAACATATAGCTATTAGTATTATTTCTTAAAGTAACATATGTTAAAGGTGAGGATACATAAGCAGGGGAGGTGTTAAATGGGAGTAAAGGACAGGGGAGAAACAAAAGTAAAAGGTGGGAGAAATAGGATCAAAATTCTGAATACAACTGTTCAACAACTTGTGTGCAAGGACAAAGAGAACTACCAACACAGAGAAACAAAAGGCCAACAAGAAGAAAGGAAGAAGAAGAATCCTGTTCCACAAGACCTCAGGAATCTAAGGGAAATTTAAACCAAGTGGGGGGGATGCTCTATGACCAACACGGGAATACACTGTATGATTAGGAAGAAATAAAATGTGATGGAAAACAATACACAGAACTATATAAATGAGATGAAAGGCTAACATATTAATTCAAGGAAGAACCATTTGAAGATGACCCACAACTTTAGAAAGTGAAGTAGAAGCTGCATTCAAAGCACTTGGGAGAAATAAATCACCAGGAACAGATGGCACACCAACAGAGTTGCTTCAAGCTACAGACACAAAATCTATTCTCATTCTAAATAAAATATATTAACAAATATGGAAAACAAAAGAATGGCCCTCTGATTAGAAATGCTCCCTATACATTCCAATCCCCAATAAAGGCAACATCAGAAATAGCAGGGACCATTGCATTAATCTCCCCTGCAAGCATAGCAACACATTTAATAACAAAGACTTTATGGTCCTGTATTTTGGAGCGTGTCTACAGCTACACTGATGTCTTTTGAAGGGCCCTGAAGAAGGCCTTTTCTCACTGAGGCTGAAACAAATTGGGCTTAAAAAAGACTGATTAAACAGTTGACCATCTCAGAGCATGTGGAGCTTGTCTCCTCAGTATTTTTTGTCTTTCAACATGTGTTTCAGTACCCTCTTCACTTCAGAAGAACAGACAAAAGGGATCATATTGCAAACATATGTTGGATGATGGAGTGCACCAAAGAATTTTGGGGAAAAAATCAGCCTGTGCTTTATAGATTATAGCAAAGCCTTTGACTGGGTAGATCATGAAAAACTATGGATCATTCTTAAAGTAATGGATGTACCACAACATTTGATTATCCTAATGTGTAACCTGTACTGAGGACAAGAGGTCATTGTTAGGACAGAATACTGAGGAACAGAATGGTTTCTGGTTGGCAAGGATATCAGGTAAGCCTCCAGACTGTGAGGAATGAGATGTGAAAACTGGAGGAAGGAACATCAACAATTCAAGATATGCAGATGACACCCTACTATTAGTAGAAAATAGTAAAGATTTGGAACTGATGAAAGTCAAGGAAGGAAGTGCAAAGACAGTTTTACAGCTGAACATTAAGAAAACAAACACTGAACACAAAAGATTTACATAACTTTAAATAAAGAAGACATTGAGAGAGTTCAATACACTCCATATTTTTGCTCAGTCAAAAACCAAAATGGAGATTGCAGTTAAGAAATCAGAAGACTAGTACTTGGAATGTAGCTATGAAGGAACTAGACAAGATATATAATTGAGATTGTGCATGTCATTGTATTTTCAATTTCTTTGTATGGTTGTGAATGCTGGAGAGTGAAGAAGGCTGCATTACAGATGGACAGACTCTGTCAAGGAAGTCACAGGTTTGATTTTGTGAGACATTAATGAGGCTGTTGATGAAAGGGTGTGTTTCTCATTCATAGGGTTGCCATAAATCAAAGTCAACTTGATCGGAGTGTTCAACCGAAGTCAACTTGGTGGCAACAACACTGTTCAAAGCTAGGATGGCATTTTGAATGTGCTTAGATACGCACCCTTCTTCCCCCTCTGTACTATTCAGAATTAAATTCAATGCAGACTCTTTGTAATCTAACATTTGAGCTGAAATGAGTGACAAATGCAATTAATTTCCAGACAGCAAATATTACTATAAAAGGAGATACAGCAAGAATGTACCCCCTCCTGCCCATCTAGCTTCTTAGCTGTTAACATGTTGATGATAATGGCAAGTTATGGATTTGTGACGTTTAAATAGGAAATGAGCAATTACTCTGACATAATCTATGCCTTTAAGGAAACAGTTTAATGAATACTAACTAATATAGTTTTGTTCATATCAGTTTCAGAAGATGTGTGTTTTATGACAGAAATCATTTATTCAGAAACTAAATTTTCTTTCTTTTTGTGTCCTAACTGTCCTTTTCATCACTTGCTAAGTTAGATTTAAAAACAATGACAAAATAAGTTGTTTGTAATTAAGTTTTCTCTTAGGATTGGTGCATATATAACAGGCTGCTGTACTAACTAAGGATGGCTAATGGTTTCATTTGCCCTAGCTCTTGGATTCTGGATCCATTATTAGCTTATTCCTTCTGGATTCTTACAGGAAACAAGAAAACCTAGAGATCTCTGTGTTATTCTTGTTTTTAAAACAGTCTCAACAAAGATAGATTGAGACCTTTCTGTAACATAGGACCAAGTCCGCAGAAAAGGCAAATTTTGATGAAACTTAAATCCCAAAGTGAACTCCTTAGAAGAACTACTCTGAGAATGGAATTTCCAATGAAGAATTCATTTCCTTTAAATAGCAAACATAAACATATAGCATCCCTTCCATATAAACTCAAACTCTCATTGCCGCAAACTGTACTCCCCAGTAGTTAATACCATGAAAGTTATCAAAAAGATAACTAGGACATCATTTATTGGAAACATATCAACCCAGTTTAGAAAATTAAAATTACATTCTTCATTCATGTTTTCCTTTTTCACATCTTAGATTTCTATCCTCTGATAAGAGGCTGTATATTTATTTACCAAGACACTGTGTTTCAGTTCCACTCCAAATTCCATTTGCTAAGCATTCGCGTACGTGAGACCCAACTAGTGTATACCCAGTGTTACAGGTGAAGATTGCTGTAGCTCCATAGACTGTCAAGGTGCCAATCTTATTTCCATTTGGTGGAGATGGAAGACTTCCACAGGAGATAACTAAGAAGGGAAAATAAAGGGTTTTTTTACACATGGTAGAAGCAACAGAGCACTGTGAAAGTTATAGTGGGGTTGGAGACATTGCATTTGAGAGGCATACTAATAGTTTAACAGTCTCAAATACTGAATGAAATCTAATTTACCAACATCAGATATATTATTCAGTTCATGTTTGAATCATGTCAGCTACTTGGGTACTCAGTTAATCTGCAATTAATTGGCTTGTTTGTTTAATTACACTTGAACATAATTGAAGTACAACTCGCAAGTCATTTAATCTGTAATCTGCTTTGGATAAGGACTCTTGAGAATGGACAAATTATTCGCTTAACAAATGTTATGCATATAATATATGCCACCAGGCCTAAAAATCAGATTTCTCTTATGATTGCAGGGCTGGAATCTGCACTCTTAGGATACTTCTTACATCCTGAAGAGTGAGCTCACTAATTCATTTCAATGAAGGAAGCAGCAACATATTCCTTTGTGCATGGAAAATTACCCCCTCTCGTTAAGAATATGGAAGTCTATGTGCCCAGGAACATCAAATATGCACCGATGTATATGCACAGTTTTAAACAGGCCCATAGAAGAACAAATACTCGGCAACTAGACTGACATTTCTGAATATCTATCTGCAGTTGAATACTAAATTAATGAACAAAGCTAACTATTTTATATGTACTGTAGTATATTTAATTAATTTACCATGTTCTTGTGAAGAGCTCATTTAGTTGAACAAGGCCAGTGCACTTCCTAATGGATTGTACTCAAATATTTTAGGAAAGGTATTATAAAATATTATAGTCCTCTACTTAGGTTGTGGTGGTAATAAAAAGGAGCTATATCTTTGGACAAGACTGGGCACTGTGCAAATAAATGTTTCTTACCCTTACACTTTGGTCTGTCATCAGCATCACTCCATGTTCCATTAGTTTTACACAGCATGAGCCTCTGACCCTCTAAATAATAGCCAGGGCTGCAGCTCAGCATGACTTGTGCTCCAAACTCATTCACTGACCCAAAAATCAGTCTCCAGATGACATGTTCTGAGAGCATACTCTCAATGCTGGGGCAAGTCACAGCTGTGAAGCAAGGACACTTCAGCATTAGCACTTCCCTTCCAACATTACTTCACAGAAGATGAATCATCATCTTATTGACAGTAGACTTTTCCCTGTGAAATTGAGCATGCTATAAACATTTCTCAAATACATGTTCTAATGCACAGCAGCTGATCTATCTTTCAACACTAGGCCTGGGAGAACCTGTTTCAATTTAGGCACAAGAAAAAAGGACAGATCCATGTTTTCTT
>NC_056522.1:139497377-139521235 GCF_019175285.1 Sceloporus undulatus
CCAAATGTTTAAAATTGATTCTTTTCTTTAATTTGGAGGTAGAACCACACAGTTAATGTGCATAAAAATAAGAATATATTTATAATTGGTTATAACATGGTGCCACATGTTCTGCTGCACAGAATGTGCTTAGGACCATGAGAAAATTTGTTACATATGCAGAGGAATCTGCACGAGGAACAGTAAATTGCTTCCT
The DNA here is from genome assembly GCF_019175285.1 of Sceloporus undulatus. Classification (NCBI taxonomy): domain Eukaryota; kingdom Metazoa; phylum Chordata; class Lepidosauria; order Squamata; family Phrynosomatidae; genus Sceloporus; species Sceloporus undulatus. The sequence continues at coordinate 139,497,574 of NC_056522.1, forward strand.
AATCAGAATCACAAATCTCATTGCCAGTTTCATTTATGTAACAAAGCTTTAATCTGTGTGGCAGTTCCTTTAAAATAAATGTAAGGTGATCAATTCAGATGTTTTATAGATGAGCATATGTTGCTCCTACACAACAGAATGATGTGAGACAGTGATATTTAATTGAATCAAGTTATAACTTTAATTAAGTAATATTAATAAATCACAAAAGAAGTGGGGTGCTAACAAACAATAAGAAATAACATAATCTTCAAAGCAAAAAGGACAACATCAATCTGGCTCCAAGCAATGTCCCCAAAAGGATTCTTAGCTCAACATAGTGCTGACTAGCTCATCATAAATATAAACCCAAGATGGGAACCCATCCTTTCACACACACCCTCCACCATGCCAGCTGGCTTTAAGAAATGTCAGACACCTTCTTCTATTGGAAGAAGATGCCTGAGGGTGCTCACCCAATCACCAGATAAACCAAATCAGTCCTCCATGTCAGCAAAGCAAATTAAAATCCCTTCAACTTCTCAACAGTAAGAAATATGCAAGAGAAGAGGCCTAAAAACCCAAGTGAGGGTTTGCCAAAAATAACAACAGAGCCCCAACAGAAGTCTGCTGCTACAGGTGATGCAAAGTTAAGCAGCTGAATTGGCCAAATTCTTCACCAAGTTACAAATCCAAGGATTCTACAGGTTGGAGCTATGGCAATTAAAGTGGAATAACAGTGTTATAATTGTGGGGCGTGAATGCCCCATGGTCCTTTGACCGTCATGTCCTTTTATTTTTGACTGTCTTGCTTTTTGTCTTGTGGAACTTTTACAGAAAGAGTAGGTAATTATACAACATTGACACCTGTACACTTGTAAACATTTTCTTCTATTTTAGAACCTTATCGAGCACATTTTCCCCCCGTTATGGGCATGGGAAGGGGCCGCTCAGGGCCGTGCGAGTCTAAAAGAAAAATGCATTTTACCACACCTTAAAGTGTCCTCAGAATGGGCCCATTCCATCCCCCAGCACCTAGCTATTCCCACTCGGTGCTGAGATGCATCCTTTGGCTTAAACGGAAGACTTCCGACCGAAGCTCGGGAATGGGAACAGCTTGGCGCCAGGTGACGGAATGGAGCCATTTTGAGGACACTTTGAGATGTGGTAAAATGCGTTTTTTTCTCAGACTCATGTGGCTCCGAGCACCCCTTTCCCATGCCCATAACGTGGGAAAAACTGTGTCTGATAAGGTCTATAGTCATGAGCAATGTATAGTCCCCTCTCACCCATGCCTGAATACGTTACGTAAAAATGGTATTTTAGAGACATAATAGATAATTATCCACTATGGATGGCCTTGCTATATGGAGGTATTGACTACACCTTTCGCTGTACATGTATATGGGTGAGGATGGGGTTTTCTACTGAGTAGCATATTAATGTGGCAGTCAAACAAGATTTAAATTACCTTTTTAATGTCATTTTGTCCCCTAAGGAGCTCAGGATAGTGTACATTTTCTTTCTCCCTTTTTATCCTCACACAACCCTATGGGGCGTGCTGAGCTAAGAAATAACGACTGGCTGAAAGACACCAAAGTGACTTTGTCTGTGTCTGCTTCTCTTTGCACAGTGAAGAAATAAAATATGTAGAGAAGAACCTAATGCCCAGGGCATAATAAAGAAGCATGCAAAGCTATTCATGGAGAATAGATAAGTGACACTAAAAAGCTGTTTTTACCATTGCACATTTTAATTTTGCAATAAATTCTTTACATTTACTAAAAGTGCTAGAATTAAAACCCAACACAGTTTACAGTTCCTGTATTTAGAACAAGTCATTCAGGCACCCATCAGTTTCCATCTTGTACTTCACAGATACCAGTGACATTTGCTAATTTTGCACACAGCATTTGACTCAAGGATGATGTCATATTTGTCTCAAAAATGGGGAGAGAGCTGTCTTCTTTCAATGCTGATTTGTTTTTGTTGATGGATATATTAACGGTTCCCTGCTTCCAAATATAGTGCAGCAAATATAATTATGCTGACTATGATTATGTGTCATGTCATTAGCATGATATTATTTATCCACACCATTCCTCCAACAGGCTCTCGAAACAGATGGTTCATCCTGACCTAAAAAGTACTTCCAAGGATCTATATATGCCACAGAACTACCAACTATGCCTGATAGCCACTTGCAGAAATGCAGCTTAGTGAATTAACTTGACTCTTGTAGTCTGACTGTTAGTTGCTACAACACCAGAGTTCTCATGATTAATCTCAGTGTCATTTAGCATAACGAACTGTGTGAAAACAGAAGACAGTATCTTTTTAAAATGAAATTGTGGTGGATTGTGGAACTAACTTTCATTATCTAGAGTCAATCCTTAGTATCCGTGGATTTTCTGTTCTGGACTTCCCTTCCCGCAGATGAAAAAAAAAATACAGGACCTCAAATCCGGTAGTTTTCAAAGGTGGTGCATATGCATGCATGTGTGACCACTCTCCTGTGGCTGAGTGCATGCACTGCCATTAGGGGCAATGGGGCTTGCCATCCATGGGTGCTTGAATCCTGGGGGAGGGCAGACTGTACAAGCATCAGTGGTAGATAATGTCTCCCTGCATCCCCTACCCACATCTCATATGAAACTATATTGCAAAATTAATCATTACTTTTTAAAAAGGGAGATTTTTTTTAATGATTCAGTTTATTATGAGATACAATCCAACTTTGGAAATTATATATCAGAAATTCTCTGGCTCAGATTTTAACCAGAGATAGGAAACAATTGAGGAGCAGCTCAAATTTTTTCTTACATGCTCATTACAGAGCCACAAAGCTTCTATCTGTACCCAAAATGGTGACTTTAGTTGGTACTAGTAATCATTATTAAATAATTTTCATCCCAGCTTCCTGATTTACCAGAATGCTAATCATTCCCGAGAAGAAGAGGCACAGAGTCTACACATATTCTCATCTGGTTTCCTATTCCACTTGAAATTAAAACTGCTCGAATTAGAGATGTACTAAAAGAAGACTATGAAGTGGGCATAGTAGGTTAGGATGTGAATTCAGAAAATTAAGTCAAAGGGACAGTATCAAGCCCCCATTAGCTATTATTATAATTGCAATGTTTAAAGGCACTTCTTTACTTTGTCATTTCTCAGAAGTATCTAAAGTAGCTGCCTCCTTTTTTTTGGGGGGGGGGGAATTGAATGTGACTACTGGGCTATGGTATAAAAATACCAAATTTTTGTACCACCAATTTCACTGTTGCATCAACACCCATATCAGAGTACAAGGCAACAATGTCAGCCAGGACAGGAGTCAAGTAATATTCTTCTTTTACCATGTATTGAGCCTATACCCCATAATTATAACATTAATAAAAGTTAAAGTTACATCACATAATGTTATTATTTTGTTGTTTCTAGGCTAAGGTTTTATTATATTGAAATTAGCATTCATAACAATTTGAAGGCCCATTGAAAATTTTTACTCATTTACCAACAAAGAAATTTAATAGAAAAATCTAACGCTAAAGCCATTAAAAACAAACCTCGTAGTAAATTAAAAAACAAGGAAGCTCAGATTTTTTTTTCTTCTGGCTGTGCACTGGGGTATCTTTCATACATTAGTACTCTTTGAAAATTACAGTAAAGTGGTACTTCTTTAAGTAAAGGAGAAATTACTCTACACTGGAGCAATATATTCCCTTGTGCAGAAAGGTAGTCATGATGTAGTCAAGAGAAAACAGCTTAGAAAGGGAGGAAAACAGGAAAAATGATCATTTCACTTTAATTACAAAAATATGCTATGCAAACCAAATCGTCCCAACATACTAAATTTTAATAACTATGTTTACAATAAGGGGGAGGGAACTTAAAATGTTACAAGAAAAGCAGCAGAATAAATTAAAGGAAGGATAAAAAAAATTCTACCTCTAATAATATTTTTTTTCAAACCATGACAACAGTGCCAAGGGAGGGGCAGGCATTAGAATATATGTGCTAATATCCATCTTTACCATTTTTATCTCTGTAGCCAATAAACAATTTGGCTTCATCAATCATATTTCTATACCTGCAGAGAAAACAAACAATGGGGCACTAGTTCATGTTTGGGGGCTTGATCAATAGTGATGGTGCAAAAACAATATGCATCTCTCTGTCAAGAGAAAGAACAGCCTTCTTTTCCAATAATCTCTTCATCTCCTGCTGAAATTGTCTAGATGTGTTGAAACATGTGTGGCTTAAAGACATGGGAAATCAGAAGAAAGATCAGGCACAATAGAAACATTTGATGGATGTGAAACTTTGTGGGAATTATCTTGCTCTCAAAGCTATAACTTGTATATTTGACAATAATCCCCAAGGAATACATGGAGTGTTTGTTTGTTTTGCTTGATGAAAACTCCAATTGCAACTCAGAACAACTAACTGGTGCTATCAGCTTTACCGAAGCCAATATTTGGGAAGGGGAAAGGGTTTTTGGTTACATGTTAGAGATGAAAAGTTTAAGTGAAGTTTTTCTTTTCCTTGGGAAGAAAACATGTTTTAACATGTCAAGATGCACCCTTGAAAAGACTGTCAACTACTGTGAGTTTTTCATCCTTGTGCAACAGTGGAAGGATGGGTTTTGTGTGGGAAATATACATGGCATTTTGAGTCTAGCTATCTTGCATGCAGTCTTCCACTTTTTCTGCTGTCTTTCTCCTTCCCTAGCATTATTTTCTTTTCTAGTGAATTATGTCTTCTAATGATGTGGCCAAAGTACGACAGTTTCAGTTTCATTATCTTGGTTTCCAGGGAGAGTTCAGGCTTGGACGATTCTAACTTTAGTGTTTTCACTGTATATCTTTACACTTTAGGATCGTTTCCAGTTCTTTCATGGCTGTCCTTCTTGTTTCTAGTCTTCTTCTTATTTCTTGTGTGCAGTCTTCATTCTGATCAATGTTTGATTCAAGGTACAGGAAATCTTTAACTATTTTGATTTCCTCATTATCTAGGTTGAATTTATGTAGATTCTTCCTGGTCATTATTTTTGTTTCCTATGGCGCATTACAGACCGTCCATTTTGGGCTGTCTGCCGGCGCCATCATTTGCGGCGCCGAGGAGCCCCAGCAGCCAAACCGCACGGCTCCTCGGCACTGCAAAAAAGAAGCCCCAAAATGGCGCTTCTTCTTGTGGCGTGCTAATGACGCCACAAGGCGCCAATAGCGCACTCGCGGCATCATTAGTGCAGGGAGAAAGTCAAGGCATAGGAAAATACATTATCCAGTTTGTGTCTAGTTTTATGCAAGCACGACTGTTGGTCTTTGAGGTGTTAGCATACAGAAAAAGAAACAACTGAGTGATGGTTTGAATGGTTTATTTGTATTTATTTACTTTGTCAGCTAACATGAGTCATGTGTCTACTTTTGAGTAAGCAAACTCAATATGTCACACTCTTGGGGTTCCAGGTTCAAATGAAACTCCTAGCCTCACTCTTCCTTATACACTCATAATCAGTAGCAGCATCCAAAGTAAACCAGACTATACAAAAGTATATAGATTTTTTTAAAAAATCTTACTTACGTTTACAGACAGGTGGCTTTCCTTTATTGCTCCACAATCCATCTTCTTGACACACTGCTGTTGCTTGTTGACTAGATTCTAGCTTGAAGCCCTCATTACATTCATATATCACTTTGCTGCCCAAAATAAACTCATTACCCCAGACTGAACCATTTCCAGGAGATACTGGAATACCACAGGACACAGCTGAAAAGAGAAGGGAAGTAGAGAACTTTTGCCCCAGGAACTAATAATTAATGGTATCATATTTGCTACCACACAGGAGAAAAACACAATATGCATCACACAACATTTATCACATTTTCGCTAAGAAGTGACTCACTTTACAACATGTATGAAAAATCCAATGACAAAAATAACAACCATATAAGAGAAATATTTGAAAGGCAATATTGTCACTGAAGCTATGTTTAGCAGTATGTTACCATTTTTATATTTGACTAATCTATCTCAAAATAGATCTCATATATTCAGATGTTTCTCAGGGCTATATGGAGGGCAGGCAGATTAATAAGTGGACTCTGATAAAGGAAATGCATAAATTCCATTTTGTATGGTATAAGGTAGACACCATAACATTCTGCAATGTTCTGATACATTTTTGTCCATTTCTGAAATATTTATTTATTTATGGCATTCATTCATTGCCTCCTAACCCACAAGGGCTTCTGAGGTAACTAATACAAGTTCATTCATTGCACATGCTAAATTCAAGGGTTTACATGAGATCATTTCACTTCATAGCCCAAACAGTATGCACATATATTGATGGGACTGTATCTGAATGTTAAACATGCAGACACAAATACAGGACAAGGCGAAGCACATCCTGATACAAACATGGTTTAAGAGTCCTTCTTGGATGCAATGGATCCAGGCTTTGTCTACTTAGACCAAACTCATGGCTGATCTCACCAACATAATAGCTCTCTTTAAAACGCACGCACGCACGGACGCACGCACGCACACACACACAACCCAACAAACCACCATTCCCAGCTGAACTGAGAGCATTCCATGAAAGGGTAATAGACCATTGTTTAACTTTAAAGGTGTTTCCTTGAACTGCAGTAAAAGGCCAACTATCTGCAAATACATGGGTGGTAGGGATATATGTTGTATGGCACAGCTTATTAAAAACAAACAAACACAACAGTACCATGGGACCTTAGCACCCACTGGGATTTCATGGATACCAAAATTTGTGGTTGCCCTATTCCCATTATATATAATGGTATAGCTATCTGAGGTTGCTCCATATGGTATTTTCTTGTAAAGGCACGCCCTCCATCATGTCTATATGTGATACTGAAATGCAACTGGTTCTGCCTCCATGACATAGAGTATAAACAAATTTGACATATGGTACATTTTGTAGGTACTTTTCAAATAGCTTGTGTCTAAGAGGAAAAGGGGAATGAAGCAGTAATCTAGCAGCACCTTTGAGATTAGCTGATATATTTCAGTTAGTATCTTTGATTCAAATAGACACTACTGGCAAAACCAACAAAAGTATAGCAGGGACCCATTATATTTTCCTTCACTGTTTTTAAAAGACCTTTGCTCAGTGTTTGCAGATAACAGACTAAGTCTATTAGGCAGAGCTCACAGATTTAGCCGGCTTGAGTCTCATGTCCCTTAAGGGTCCCAAAGGTAAAAACACTGCCCACACCCTGAGAGTCCTTTCTTTGTGGACACAGCAAGCCCAGAACTTGCCAGGAAATATTTGGTTTCTGGAAACTATCCTGCATGCTGTAATTCTTTCCAAGTAAACAGAAGAGCTTACATGGAAAAAACAAGCCAACACACACAAATAAAATGCCTGAATAATAGGTACCACCTGTGTTCATGTTTCAACCCTGCTTTCAGACATATAGCTAAGTACTTCTCAGAAAGGACCAGCATCTCTCTGTGACCCCACAAAGTAACAGTACATAGGCTATATTTGTCTCACTTTCTTTTATCAGTTGTAGAAACAGTCAGATAAAGAGCTTAATACTGGGAAATGCAAGGATCTGATATGAAATCTGGAAAGGCCTTCTAAGGTCAAAACACACTGCAGAAATAATCCAGTTTGAGACCACTTTAACTGCCCAGGCCCAATGCTAGGGAATTCTGGGAACTGTAGTTTTGTGAGACATTTAGCCTTTCCTGTCAGAGCACTCTGATGCCACAATAAACTACATTTCCCAGGATTCCCTAGCCCTAAGCCAGGGCCGTTGAAGCAGTCTCCAACTGGATTATTTCTGCAGGGTGTTTTGGACTTTAGTGGCTGCTTCCAGGCTCTGGAGCTCTCTCCCTAGGAAAGTAACACTGACCCCTTTCAGGTTGGGGAACTGCCTGTTTTATTCCAACTGCTTGTTTTGTAAGGACAGTGCTTTTGTTAATGACTATACTACTTTTTCTGGCCCTTTAGTAAATTTTAAAATATTTTATTTATATTTAGTTTAATTCCATGACTTTTTGTATATTTCTGTCTGTATATTTATTTTATCTGTTTTAATTTTTGTAATTTTGGATCCCAACTCTGAGAGTATAAATACATTAGTTGCAATGATAATTGTTTTAAAGTTAATTTTAGTCAAAATCTAACATAATTATTTGGAATTAATACTAATAATGTTAAAAAGTATCTATGGTAAGTTAATTTCTACTCTTTGTGCACAGAGCATTCAATGACTCTAGGAAGAACTACATTTGGATTTATCTCAATACATGACAATATTTTTAAAACTTTGTTGCTTCCCATCCCCCAAAACTAGGAAACAACAAAAAGAAAACTCAAACCATATCCAGAAATACAGAAACTTTATAATAGCTATTATGATGGAAAACGCTTCAGGAATTTTAACTGTAGACATTGATACTCTTTAGATATAATTATTTTAAATGTACTGCTAGATGTGCACTTTTTGCTGGTTCAGCAGCTGAAAGTAACAGTAATAACAATAAATTATTATTCCTTGGAAGGAAATCAAGTTCTTTATGCAGCAGCAAGAACATTATCATCTAAGTTGCCACTTGACAAGAAGGGAAATGAAAAATATCCTCTGACCTAACCAATTTAACCCAAGTTAAAGAGTGTTCTTTTCAAAATTGAAACTTGCAGAACACATACAGAAAGGAACTCCTTCGCTGTCTAAAATAAGGAAATGGATAAATTAGGTTTTGGTAATTATTTATAGAGCAATTTGGGTGCTTAATTACAAGTTCATCTCAGTAGAATCAGTTTTACTGGTACTTCAGACATAATGAAAGGTTTTCTTTTGAAGGAGGATGCCTGGAAGATTTGTTAAAAAACAAAATAATGAACTAAGCATGTCTGATGCTAATTGATTCAGTGAGAGCTTCTTACTTTTCCTAAAGGAATTTTCTTGTCTTGTCTAACAATTTTGTGGGAGAGGAAAGGAATCACTGCATCCTTTAAGATTTGTATTGTGATTTTGCAAATAAGCGATATTACACAAACTCATTAAGTGGCTGTAGACATGCCACTTAGCTCAGTCACCTTCCTCCAGTATGGGGAGTATTAACAATGACCTACCTTACACTGCTGATGCAAAGGTATCAAAAACCGAGGTGGGCTGTGCAAATGCAACACATTTTTTAAAAAGAAAATCTTCTTTGATTAAAAGAAAATGTGTATAATACATGAACAAATTATGGATACTAAGACAGCAGTCCTACAAGATTAAGCATAGCATAGTTCCATATGCAGAAGTACACTATGCTGAGCCATTTACCACTTCGAAAAATCCTGTAGAGCCACTGAAGTCTCTCAGCCATGGCTACTCTGTGGCTGGAGGAGAGTGGTGCAGAAGAATCACAGAAGCACCTGGCCAGATGTGCAGTGATTACCTTATCAGCTGATGTCCACTGGACATAATTTCTTAGCCAGTTGCTTCTGCAATCCCCCCTACTCTCCTCTAGGCATATCCTATGGCAGTTCTATAGGAGGTTGGGAAGGAAACTTTGGTCACTACATGAGGAGGGTCAGAATGCCAACCTTTGCAGCAATCAAACATAGACATACACAAGTGTTAACATACCTGCATATGCCACTAACAGGATGCTAAGCTATTACTGCCATATGAATGTGTACTTTAAAAACATCAAAAACTTATTTTTGCACATTTAATCACATTTTACACACATACACACATCCCTAGTGCATGTTCATATCCTACGTATTTCTCTTTTCTTTATCTCTTCTGCCTTTCCTTTCTTTTGTTCCCTCCCCACCTTCTTTCTTTGTATTTACATATTTTAAATCCTTAAAAAAATAACGTAGCACTTTGGATACCCAGCAAATTCAGACAGAGGCAGTTGTTTTCAATAGCATTTGCTTTGGGTATATCTGTATGTGTGTTTCTGGGAAACAGGGGTTTGGAGTTAGGATTTCCCCAACTTCCTTAACGCAGCTACAACTGTTTTAAAAACAGTTTCAGATTCTTACCTTGGCAGAGTGGAGTAGGGGAATCCCAGTGATACATGCCATTTGGGTGACGTCTACAGGTTGCATTGCTATGACCAATTATTCTATATCCAGGCTTACAATAGTAGTGGACAGAACTGCCAGCTGTGCCCCTGGTTTTATTTATAATTCCACCATTTTTCACAACATGATTTAAGCTGCAGTAAGGAGCTATGTGGGAGTAAAGTATAAACAGACAAAAGAAACAGAGTAAAAATCATTCATTAAAATGTAATGTTTGCTTATGACTTGAAAGACCATGAACTCAAGCTTTTCTTTGCAATCTACATTAGCATGAAATCCTCTTAGAGAGCAACAGTCAACTCAGAACCTTGGTTTCTACAAGTTGCAGGGTAAAAACCAGAGCATTTTCACATATTTAATTCAATTTTTTTGAGCTTCTCTTGTGCCATTTATGTGACTCTTTGGATTCTCATTGTTGTGGAGTTGAAATAACAAGAGACATTTTGATTCAAATGTTGTTCTTGACCTATTTTAACATTTACATTTGCATTACAGAATTGCTTGGGCAAAGTTCTTTCAAAGACTCCTGTGTCTTATGCTTGAAAATGCTAACTTCCAAGGCCCTCTACCAGCGGCTGCCCATGAAGAGGACTCAGCTGGTACAAAATGCAGCAGCTAGACTACAAACAAGAACAACTTATATAGACCATTTAACACCTCTCCTATAAACGTTGATTGCCAGTCTTTTATTAAAATGTTTCAGTCATAATTCATTTTATCCAAATCTACATATACATTATGATTTTAATTATTTAAAATGATTTTAATTACTTTTAAATTTAAATTTTGTTTAATAGTAAATTGTTTATTATGTGTTAAATCTATAAAATATTTCTACTGTTTTATATTGTTTAAATTGCTTAGACTGATTTTGGTGTAGGCCCGTGTAGCCTACACCAAAATCACATGACATAAGGTAAGATGTAACTATTTCATTTAAAAAAACAGCAACCAAACAACATTTTTATGACTGCAAAGCTGAGACAGGCCCAATACAGATGGCCAAAAGCACCATTGTGGGGCCGATTTTAGGGCTCCAGAGGGCTGGGCAACCCTTCCAGTGGAGTCCATGCACAATCTTGCTGGCACCCCGCCCATTCAAGGTGGGCAATGATGACGAATGGGCGTCTGCGTGCCCAAACAGAAGCGTCATCGTCTATGTGTGTGAGTGCCATTATAAAAGAAGCCACTTTAGGCGGCTTCTTTTTAGGGTGTGTGTCGATGCTGTGCTGTGGGGTTGGAGCAGTGCCAACGAGGGGCAAAAATGTCTGGATCACCCTTTAGTGTCTGCCATTAAACAGACCCATCTACTGTTCAGAGTTGCATGTGGTCCACTTAGATCAGTTCAGCTAACTATTTTTACTTACAAAGGAAGTAAGGGAAGTCCCCATCCTTGTTTTCCAACTGCTGTCCTCTGAACCATCCTACAATCCTCTGTTGACATCAAGCTTCATGAAAGGGAATTAATTAATGAAAAAGTAAAGGTAAAGGTTTCCCCTTTTACGTGACTGTCTAGTTGTGTCAGATTCTAGGGAGCAGACCTCATCTCCATTACTAAGCCAAGAGAACCAACAATGTCAAAGGATCTTATCGCACTCACAATTTTCAACGTTCTGGGGACTGGAGGAGGACGCTTGTGTGCGCGCGTGTCCTGCAAAAAACGGAGTTTATCGCACATGAAGACGTCCTCCAAGAGGCCCCATTCCGCCTCCAGGTGCACACCCGTTCGCGTCCAGTCCTGACGGGCGCCATTTTTTGCCGATGGAAGGTAATCCGTCAGGCAAAAATCACGCCCGTCAGGCCTGGACGCGAACAGGTGCACGCCGGGGGGCAGAACGGGGCCTCTTGGAGGACGTCTTCGTGTGCGATAAACTCCGTTTTCTGCCGGATGCGCACGCACATGAGTGTCCTCCTTCAGTCCCCAAAACATTGAAAATTGTGTGTACGATAGGGTCCAAAGACAACTCCATAGTCATGTGGCCAAGATGACTAAATGTTAAGGTTCACAGAATGCTGTTACCTTCTCACTGTCATGTGGCACCTAAGTTTCAAATTACCGATCTGCCGACTTTGTGCTTGTCACGCGCTAAGCCACCATGTCCCCTCATAAATGAAAGCTCCACCAAATTTCGTCTTATTTCCTCCTCACAGAAAAGGAAGCAAGAGAATCCCATTCTGCAAGCTTTCTTGCATAAACAGGACTCCTGGGGACAATCCACTGGCAATAGGTGCTAATATTATGCAAATCTATGCCTTCCAGTTTGGGACCACTTTAACTGCCCTGGCTCAATGCTAGAGAATTCTGAGAACTGTAGTTTTGTGAGACATTTAGCCTTCTCTGTCTGAATGTTCTGGTGCCACAACAAAATACAGTTCCCAGAATCTCCTAGCACTGAGCCAGGGCAGTTAATACGATCTCAAACTTAATTATTTCTGCAGTGTGTTTTTGCCCTAAATTACAGTGACTGCTATCCTGCATTAAGTTATGGATTTCAAATCTACAGTTACATATCTGTTACTGCTCCATATTAAGTTATACTATACAGTCACAATAATGGCACTATTGCTATGATCACACATCCCCCCTGAACGCCACCTTAAATTCCAGGGAGCTGGTCTGAGCAATAGATATCTGTTTTGCCGATAATCAGGGCAATCTTCACTGCAATGAGGGTGTGTGACAAGGTACTACTGACTGTCACAGCCATGCTCACTGGTGGGAGGTGAGCTGAAAATGTCATACTGCTGTGCCCCAATTTCCAGGAGAACAGACTTCCATTGCTCAGAGTGGGTGCTTGCTGTTAAAATAGGTGTTGGGAAGCACAGAGCTGGAACGGGCCAATTACAACCCCCTGCTTCATTCAGGTTTCCAACTAAATCATCCCAAGCAGGTAACTGTCCAGCTTCTTTTTGAAGACATCCAAAGAAGACAACCACAACTCCTCCCTAGCACTTTCAGGCACTCCACTTGAGACCTTCTTCCAATTTGAAGTGTCGTCATTGATAATGATGATTTGAGCATGGTTTTCTAACCAATTATCAATCCACCTGACAGTGTTTCCATCTAAATTACACATTTGTAACGAAGGCCTTAATTTGTGCTGGCCTGGGCCCGAAAGTAGGGCTAAATAAGGCTGAATGGTTACATGCGCCCAGCCCTACTTTTGCCATCCGCATGCCATGTTGGCGTGTGCCCGTCCATACGGGGCATGCCATGATGATGCACGGGCATCAGAGCGCCCAAATAGCGCTGGTCTGAAGGGGCATCATCATAGTGCATGAACACACCTATGGCACCCATTTAAGGACGCTGCCTAGAGAGGCTTCTTTTTAGGGAGCAGGTTGGTGCTGCAGCCTATCTGTATTGCCCCTATGTTGGCAATATATGAATCTTGGCCAATACCATTTAAATTTATCACAAAACAAAACAAAAAATATATAAAAACATATTTTAAATTATATATATATATATATATATATATATATATATATATATAATTTACATTCATCACAAAACATAAGAACCTGTAAAAAAGAGTTTCTTTAAGTAACTTCTTAAAATATTCTTCAGTCTAGCAGAGCCTAATAATCAAAACATGAACTAGCAGTGTCAACATCAGAGCATCACATGTTGGATGCCAATCTTATTGTTCAGGAGGAGATAGTGACATTATAATGTTACTAGAAATAGCATGCTCAGTTAATAACTAGGTAAGACAAACTTTTCATTTCCCCTCCAAAAATGTGGTAAAAATGTAGTAAAATGTATACAAGTACACAATAGTTTTCCAAAATGAAACAGATTTAAATGGATCTATGCAATAACTTGAGTAATGTCATTTAGGCCCAGTTTAATTCTGAGTTTAGAAATCTGAAGTGGAACCTCTCTGAAGCAGGCAGTGTCACAAGTATGCGGATGGCAAAAGTAGGGCTGGGCACATGTAACCGCTCAGCCCTATCTAGAGTTTTTCTAAACTTGGTGCCATGATCAATGGCCAGTTAAAAGATACAAGGTGTTATTTCTGCTGAGCCTTCAGGAGTACTGGTTCCAAGAAACCGCAACTGTTTAACTTACTAATATTGGACCCCATCAAGCTTCATGAATTTAGCTGTAATTTTTCCATGGTTAAAAGAGAGATAGAGCAAAAGAAAAATGTGTGATTTCTCGGATTAAGATTTCATTGGTTAAATTCATGCCTTCTTATTAATTGTTGCATAGATAGGCCTTTGTCAAAATTACACATGCTGTTTTATAAAAAGTAACAATTGTATTTACTCAATATTTAGAAAAGGGGGCTTCTTCCCATGACATTTTTTTACTTCTTATTTTTATTTTATGTACAGTGCAACCATGCACTGATCTACTCAGAGGAATTAATATTTATGTGTTGAAATATTATTTTCTATCCAGAAAAATGCTGAGTTTTGCACAAAACAACTAAATGCAAATTTCATGCCAAATAAGTCCTTGAACTATGAAAATTCTTGTCAATCCAAGATTAATTTACTCAGGATTTCTCAACACTCAAAAACACACATATTTCTTGTGGTATCTCTCTTTGAAACACAAAATAATTACTGTTTAACATAAGCCACACTATGTGGTTCCAAGGGAGATCAGAATTAAAAAGTTAATAAAGTGGGTCTTAGTTTATCCAGACATTTTGTGTGTCTGTCTTTTTATTCCAACCAGGTAGGCAAGTGATGGAAATGTGACACTATATAGTACACATATAAATAATAAAGATAAGACACAGAACATCGCATGAATCCAATGGGAAGATTCATAGTTCTATAATAGAGCACCTAGAATGGATTCATGATCCCAAATGCCATCCCCAGCATATTCAAGGTAGGTTTTGGACAAGACCAACTTTGAAACCTTGGAAAGCCTTCACCAGTCACTGCAAAGAACACTGGCCTCAGCAGACAATGATATGACGTGATGTAAGGCAGTTTTATTAACTAGAATCTAGGCATTCTTGTTTTCTTCTGAAATGTTGCAAACCTACCAGTATGCTTGCATCTATTACAGTATTTTGTGACAGCAGATATGAAATAGATTATTTTTCCACAATACTTTCCATTTTAGAAACCACTGCAGAAGAAAACTTTAGGGAACTTTACAAAACGTTCTGGACATCTGCTATTTGCCAAACCTTGTGCAAAGTCATGGCTGGAGGAACAGGGAGGGAAGCAGGGAGGCAGTAAATCATTACAATAGGCTGATAGTTGTGTGGCAGCCTGCTGGCTCAGTCACAGCTGCCATAGCATCAATAGCCTTTTTGAGCCCCTGGTTTCTTTCCCATTTTTCATGCTGCTGCTTTCCCTCATTAAGATTCAGGCCCAATTGCTTACTCTGCCACTTGCTGTTATTCCTTTCTCATGCTGGCTGTCTCTCCTGCATCAGATGTAAAATGTACAGACATAGAGAGAACTATGCAGCCTTTCAGAATGTTCTGTCAGTGAAACCGGAGAAAGTTTACTGTGAACTGTTCTTGAAAGGTGTTTTCCTTTCATGTGGAGCTAATACATCTGTATGCTATGAACTCATTTTAGCTTATAGTCTCAAGAAAGATAAGTTCTGGGAAACACATCTCTTGTTTAGATTCTCAACATTCACAAGAATATGTTCCTTATCTTTCTAAGCAGAAAACAAATCTTTATTTAGTAATTTATAAATACAATTATCATTAGTGTGTGTGTATCTCAAACTGAACTAGCATAGAAAATTTAGGGCCAAAAGAGATGGTCGTAAAGGAGTGGCTTCAGCTGCCTCTTGGAGCGCCGGATCAGGGCCGTGGCAACCGCACGCCTGATCCGGCATTTTTCTGGCCAGTGGCGGCTTTTTGGCATTTTTGTGGTGTGCCACATGTAATTGCTGTGCTGCAGGAATGCCAAATCTTTGTGGTCAGCGGGCCAGCATGATGGCAGCTTGGAGCGGTGCTGAGGCATGTGCCATGTGTATGTCAGCCCCCCACCACCACCAGCACTCTGAAGATGGCATTTTTTGCTGGTCTGTTTTGGCCCTAACTCTCATTCATTAAGTTCCCTGGCTGACTTTGGGCTGGTTGCTGCTGTATCGTCAAATGAGTGAAGATAACTCGTTGGTGATAACTATATATGATGATGATGATGATGATGATGATGATGATGATGATGATAATAATAATAGTTTATTTTTGTCCTGCTTTTCCAACTTTAGATCAAAGCGGTGTACAGATTTAGATAAAAAATACATCAAGATATGTATGATCACTCAAGATCCTCAGGGGAGGAGCTAAAAAAAATATACTGTTACCAGGGAAGAATTTTACATATGTGAACACACATGGAGACACAGCATTCAGGGGCAGGATTGTGGATGCAATTTTGTGGCAAAAATCAAATGTTCAAATGTGCAAGTAAATGAGCCCTCCCTCTTTGCCATCTGACCTGGCTTCAGAGGGAGAGAAAGGCCGACCGGCTCCATCAGACCTGGCCTAAAGTAAGAAAAAGAATCCTCACTATTTGCCATGGTCCAGGCCTTGGAGGAGAGAAGAACTGCTGGACTTAGTCCCCTTCCCACTGCCAGTTCCTTCTCCTTTTGTGTCATGTCTTTTTTATATCGTAAGCCTGAGGGCATGGAAATGCCTAATTAACTATTTGTAAGCCGCTCTGAGAGTCTTTGTGACTGAAGAGCGGAATATAGATACAGTAAATAAATAAATACATACATACATAAATATTGTCCTCAGACAATTGATTAATTAGAACCAATGTTATGTAGTGGTTTGAATGTTGGACTATGACTCTGCAAACCTGGGTTTGAACCCCCACTCAGCCATCAAAACCGACTGGGTGAACTTGGACAAGTCACACTTGCTCAGCCCCAGATAGAGGTGAAAGCAAAGCATAAAAACACAACTAAAAAAACTTTGTTAAAAAAGAAATCACTAGACAATCTAAGCATTAACACTGAGGATCTCCAGGTGTTCAGTAGACATCCTTCATAGCTAGAGATGCCAGGAACCTTTCGAAAGGAAAATTTTTGCTTTATGGCTATCAATCTGCCCAGAAAATTACTGCACTTCTTTTAATGTTGGATACTAACCTGAATAACGTATCTTGAAACCTTTCTTACTAGTTGCATGGTCAGTTGACCAACGAAGATACAACTGATTCGATTTGCTAGTGTAGTTTAGTGGTCCAGTGTGATTTCCACTCAAAGCAACCAAAAGAGGACTTTGTCCAGAAGAACCTTCAGTAAACACACATAATGATAAAAATCTTTAATCTTTGTATGAAGTATTGAAAATTTCCCCCAATTATTATAAATTAATCAGGTTACTTTTGTGAGTTTTTAATGTTAACAAAAGTATATTGAATTACATTGAAAGAATCTCTTACCACCTCAGTGATGGTGAGACAGTACTAGGAATTCATGAGGGACTGGGTAAATTTGAATTCCAAAGTGGACTAACTGACCCACACCTCTCAGAAAAACATGTCAGTCTGGATTGGTCCACACTTTCTTACACTCTGGCAAGTCTTTATTTTCTTATTTAATAAATACTAGCTGTTGGAATCAACTAGAAAGCATGCCTCTTGAAAATTACAATTCATGTTGCAATACCCACTGAGAACAAACAAACATAAAATAGTATAGAGAGAACCACCATGATGAAAGATCAAAGAACAGGTAAATTTCAATTTAAACTTTAATTCCTTTTTAAAGAGTTACTGAATTTGTGCAATTACAGGGAGAAAAGAAAATGGAAAACACCTGCATGTAAAAGACTTAGGGATTGAAAAATGGAAAAGAGGCATTCAAAATATAAAATGTGCATCTACACAATAGAAATAATGTAATTGCTTTAATTGTTGTAACTCCATCACTGGAATCCTGCTGGTGCCTCACAAAACTACAAATCGCAGAATTCTGTAGGATGGTGCCATGGCAATTAAAGTGGTGTCAAGCTGCATTATTTCTCTTATTTCTAAACCCAATATAGTATAGATGCAACCTCAGCTTGTTACATCCATCCCTATACTCTTTCATCTCTTCATCTCAGTGCTTCAGTATTTCTGTTAAATCATTTGTTTGGTCTTTATTACAAATTGAATAAGGGCATAGATTTCACTGAGCTGTTAACTTTGATCCTATAGCACTCCAGTCCAAGCATGGAAGCCATTAGAACTGTATATTCCCCAATGAACACAAATGAGAAAAATCTGCAAATAGAAGACTAAGTTTAGACCATGGGATGTCCACATTAGTAGATGAACACACACACACACAGTTCTTACCATCAAATATTTCCAGCTCATCAAACTGTTTTTCACTTTGGAATGTTTCTACGAAAACAGAGATGTTGTAATTTGGTTCAACTTTAAGAGTCCAGGAACAAGTTTGTGAATTGGGATAGTTTCCTGGATAACCTGGACTGAGAATTACTCCAGATGAATCTGTACGGACTTCATTTGCAGGGCATTGTGCTATATAAATATATAAAGAAAGAAAGTGGGGAGAAATGAAAAAGTTACTTACTTTCATATATTTTGTTTTTACAGATATGAATACTTTCAATCCAGTTTTGGAATTTATACTTGTTGAGTTGCAATCAATCAGTGTGCAGGTTCTATGTACAAAATGGGTCTATAAATCAGTGGATAGGTTTATAAACCAGATATTATAATCATATCAAGCATGCATTTGAAGCAAATCCTCAGTGTAGAGAAATCTTTACAATTATGTGATTATCCATTTCTGCTTAAGGTGAATATCCTCCTTACGTTCATTTGCTTGGAATATTTTTGAGTGAAGTAATGGTGAATAAATTAACTTTAAAAAAAATAACAACCAAGAATGTAATTGGTTGGTGCCATCAAGGAACACTGATTAGTAGATGAAAAGTGGAAAATCTAGGTCTTCACTCATCACTGCACATTTTTTTTCTAAAAACCAATCCAGATACTAAGAAGATTTGGTTTTGACAAAACTTTTTGTGTAAGACACAGACCAACTGGTACATATAATTTGTTATTAAGCTATAAAGGCATTTAAATGAATCATTGGGATTTTCATACTTTTTGACTTACCGTATAGTGATGGGCATGCACTGACTAGTCCTTATTGTTTGAAAAATTTACACCTTTTTTATATTTGTTTAGCAAGAATAAACTATGTCATGACTGAAGAAGGAATGCACACCTTGAAGAAGGCATGTACACCTATAGGACAATACACTCATTTTGAATTCCACATAGTTTTTATTTTAAATTATGAAAAAGAGAGTTGGAACAGTGGTTCAAGGTGTGTTGCACCAGGATCTCAAATGTCAGGCCTAGGGAACTTGTTTCTTCTGAAAACCTCAAAAGAAGATAGAAAAGTTATCCTAGTCTATTATTCTCTGCAGCATCACCTCTGCAGATGTCTAGAGGGTATGTTGTAGATTTCAAACCCAATAACATTACAGAGAGGACCTACAAAGCCCTACTTGGCCTTATCCAAGAGCCATTTCTAAGAATGGAACCTTGACAAAGAGAAACCTTTCCCCTCTCTTGAGACTCACTGTTAGAAGAAGCATGCCACATCTCAAGTATTCACACAATTTGAGAGGCTTACAAGGCATTTCATTAAATGCAAAATATGACATAAGCATTGTAAAATAAAAATAGCTAAAAGGTTCAGAACAGAACAACACATTCACAAACACAATTCAGTCAATGAGGGAACTTGTATAAAATAGGAAAATAAAATGCAAATTAAACTATTTTGCTCATAGTTGGCATCAACAGGGGCTGTACAGGGTCTGGTCCAGGGCCTGGATATTACAACGGCCTGGATGAGGGCTAATAAACTGAAGCTGAACCCTAATAAAATCGAGACTCTGTGATTGTTGATTCTCAAGTAGGCCACCCAGGCTGACCAGATATCATAACCACAAAGGAAGACAAGGCATCACAAAATGTAGGAACATTCAAGAAAAATGTAGGATGTTACAAAATAAAAGCTGAAAAGAATAATTTAAATATGAATTCATGCTTCTTAGTCATGTCCAAAATAGAGTATATTTTGAAATTCCTCCTGGACAGAAGATTGAAATGTAGGACATGTCTTGAGGTTGAAATGTAGGACAAGTCTTGGAAAAGAAGGACATCTGCTCATGCTGATGTCACCTAAGCTGAGAGTGAACTTCCCCCAAGGAGAGGAGGGGCATAGCTTGTGCATACTCCTGGATCCACCTTTGTCACTGAAGGCCCAGTGGATTCTGTGGTTCACATGGTTTGTAACCAAGTCTACTAGCTTTCCTAGACAGGAATAACTTCCATGGTAGTCCTGTCAAATTTGGTAACTTTCTAATGAGATTACCACCCTTGAATACAATTAGGAAGCAGTAGCTAATGCAATCTGCAGCAAGTGGGTAACTGAATGAACCATCTATAACATATTGGTCTACAACAAGACCCTACAACATTGATCTTAAAAGAGTTGCAATGGCTGCCAGTATGCTTCCAATCAAAATTCAAGGTGATGCAATTATAATCAAAGCCTTAAAAGACTTGAGACCTTGAAGCATGGAGAATCCCTTGCTCCTATATACACTTGACAGCCTAAACATCCTAAAGGCACCAGATCCTGTATGCTCTTGAAACCTAAGCAGGGTATGCCCTACTTAATACTTGGGAAACTAGCAATGACTACCAGTTGCTGCAGTTTGTATTTCAGAGAAAGGAATTGGAAAAATCACAACTGAATATTTCTTGCCTAAGAAAACCTCATGAAATTCATTGGGTCACCATAAGTTAACAGGCAACTTGAAAGCACATACAAACATTAGCCCAAGGACTAAGACCTACAGGACGTTCCTTCCTCTGTGTCGCAATAATGGGGGGTCAATTCACTATTGGCATCCCATCTGTGGAGTACTTCCCTTTAGAGATCAAACTGGCTTCACTCTGGTTTCAAGTACAAACATTCCTCATTATTAAAACATTGAGGCCTAATTGATTTCATTCAAATCTACACATCAGGGATGAGAATATTTCTCTCTATTGTATCATGTGTGCCTTCTGTACTCCTCTTTAATCCCTTTGAATTCTGATGAACTAAGAAAATGTTCAAAACCAATTTTAGAGGCACAATTTGCTAGATTTCAGGTTTTTTTTTTGTTAATTTGTATCTCCTTCTGTAATGAAATTGATTCACATATATGAAATGATAATACTGCATCCCCCATATTACACACAAACATACACAGATTGTTGTGTTAGGTGTTACCTTTGTATGTTTCCCCCAGTTCTGTATAATATGTTATAGCATGCTGCTAATTTACCTATACCACAGCATTATGGCACACACAATAGCGTAAAGCTGGGGTAGAAAATATGTGATGCTCCAAATTGAGTTGGATTGCATCCCTCACAATTGTCCATTCTAGTAAGGCTAGTGAGAAATTTGGTCCAACAAGACCCAGAGGACAAGATGGCCCCACTATCTGGTGTTAAGGCAAGGGCACAAAACTTTTCTGAACTAAAAGAACCTGCCACAAATTGCACGCATACACACACATGTGGTTTCTGAAAAAACTGAAAAGAAAAATAATGGGGATAGTTCCACTCTTGGAATGAGTTACAGTAATTCAGACAACAACAACGGGAGCAGCAACAATAGTAACAACAAGGGAAAGCCAGAAGATAAGAAACTCAGAATCATGCCCAGCTCCCAGCTAGCCTCCCAGCCATCATTTCTGACAGTACTATATCTGTATCTGAATGTACTATTGCTGAAATGAAAGAAAACAACATCATGAATGAAATTTTAAAGAATGGAAAACCACATAAGTAACAAACTAGGTTAAGTAAAATGACTCTGAAAAATGCACAGTGTGGTGTAGTTAAGAACAGATGGCTACAAGAAGCAAAGAGAAAACACACTGAAAAAAAGATACTTCATAGATAAAAATAAGAAACAGTGTTTTACAAAAGTACAGCTGTTTTCTGGGTGAAACAAGCAATAATTTTTTGAGAACAAGAAGCCAGCACTGATAGTACATTAAAAGTGACCATATTAATTTGCAAATTTCTTCCCATGTTTATTGCAGGTGGATGTAGTTTTACTAATCATTTGTACATCAAGATAAAACCTAAATTACTTATCTGACATCTAGTGATTTGGATTCAAATGTGCCCCATGAGAGATGATTCAGATGTGCACAATTGTGCCTGCATTTCCTTCAAGGAATAATGTGGAACTCACATGTACGCAGCAATCTCATGCATTAAACACGGACCAGTTGTGTTCATGTGATCTATTATACTTGAAAATAGTGACTCACTTATAACAGTATCTACATTTATTTATTTATTTATTTATTTATTTTACATTCAGACTCCCCCAACCTTCCGTAGTCTGACTGGGCAAGCTTTGTGTGTCCAGGAAACTGCTCTTCAAACTTTCAGAGGACCTGAGTCTGCCATACCCCATAGTCTCATCATATAATGTTCCTACATTTTTATCAAATATTTCAGAAACAGTTCAGAAGAACATTGCATAGCTCTAATGCACACATGATGGGTTACTTACACTATCTTCCAAATTAGAAAAAGGAAATGAGTAGCTGGTTTGTACTTTATAGAGAATTTACAGATGCACTGGGGCCTTGACCCAACCATTCAAAGCCATTAGAACCTGATGTTTGTCTCCACTTTTTAATATTTGTTCTGAACTCCAAACTTGTTTTGCCCTTCACTTAAATCAGTAATGTGACTGTGTTCTGCTGAACTGCTGCTCCCTGATATTTTATAAGTACTTCATACTAAGAGTGCAAGCACTACAAAACAAAGAAACCTTCTATCACTAAAACAGTGTGAATTATTTCCTATTACCTATTTACTTTCCAAGTAAATTTGGTTTAACATTTGTACAATGTACTATGATATCAATGTTTTTTTCTCTCTGGTGTTTATTCTGAAATTATAATAGTTCTGTCCTTTCAGCGTTAAACTTCATGCCCCACATGGGATATTTTAATTCCCCAGATGTATAATTGCCTTGCAGAATGTGTACAGAAGTAGGTCTATAATTTTGGACATATATAACATTGTCACCTGCACGGTTGTAAAACTGTGTCACTTGCAATATACACCCCCATCCCAATACATAAATAGAAACAACTGAATAAAATTGGCTGAGATAAAGAGATGTTCTAGCAAATCTATTGATTTTTTTTTATGCCACTGGGGCATTTTTGCTTTTAAGCTTGTATTTCTGTAAGCTAGTGCAAATGTTTTGGACAAAAACCATGCCACAAACTGTTTTCAGTGAGACATGATGATAATAACACAGCAAAACAGAAGCTCTGGGTTTCATTAGGTTGGCCCTTTAAATCTAACTTTCTTATTTGTGTCATCTTGGTGTCAGGAGATACCACACAGAAGGGTTATGTTTTATAGTAATGTAAATGGTCTGGTTTTGGGTGTTTGGGTGGAAAAACCTTGGTCCCACACACCAACAGTCCTTTGCACATCAAGAATTTTTATACCAAGCAATACATTGGTATTCTCATTTGGGTCAGAAAATGCAACAAATGAAATAATGCAAATTTATTTATCTTAGTA
>NC_056522.1:139521245-139540178 GCF_019175285.1 Sceloporus undulatus
CACAATGCTTATAACTATAATAATAATAATAATAATAATAATAATAATAATAATAATAATAATAATAATAATAAAGCTTTTATTTATATACCACTTTTCCTCCAGATCAAAGTGGTGTACATACGATAAAATTATTACACATGTCAAATACAATATTAAAAACAATTATAAAAACAATTGTAAACATTCAGTTTTAAAAACAATACAACTAGGATAGTCGGGATATCAATTATGGGTAGTCGTGCAATCTGGTTGGGGAATACTTTCTTACAAAGGATCGGGAGGGTATGCTAATTGGAAGAGATGAGTTTTTAATGCCTTCTTGAAGGCTTCCAATGTACAGCTGGATTGGATCTCCTCCGGGAGTGCATTCCAGTGAGTCGGAGCCGTCATTGTATAAGCTCTTTGGTGAGTCGTTACCAATCTCACCTTGGGGTGTTCAAGCAACAATTTCCCCATTGTTCTGAGGGTGCAGGGAGGATTTTGTAGGGAGAGGCGTTCCCTCAAGTAACTCGGGCCCAAGCCATACAGTATAGGGCTTTATAGGTAATAACCAACATTTTGTATTGGGCCCGGAAGCGAATTGGCAGCCAGTGAAGAGATTTTAATACAAGTGTTATATGGTCCGCCCTTGGGATTTCAGTGACCAATCTGGCTGCAGCGTTTTGAACCAATTGAAGCTTCCTCCAGTTACTTATCCCCCAGTTACTTATGAAATATTATCCTGGGCTTGTATCAAACAGTAGCACAAGGCCTGGTGTATTGGTGGTTGAGCATCTTATTTTCTGCTTTTGTATTTTATTGAAATTTTATCGATAAATTTGATATTTTATCTATAGCTTTGGCAGAGAATGATACAAGTCATGGAGGAATTTTGCAAACATGAGATTTCCCTTGTTTTTTGCAGTGCTCTTTTTTTTGTACATTCTCTTGTCCTTTACAAACAAAAATATATCTTCATTTAATAAAATAAAAATAAACCCTTCTGAAGAAGCCCACTTTTGTTAAAATATTTTTAAGGGGGGGGGAGCAATGTATCCATAATAGAATGAATTCTGAAGTGCTCAAACATATTATTTATTTCAGTTTCCAGACATTTCAAAATGGTTAATGGTATTATAGAGAGATCAGATTTCAAAGTTTGTCATGATTCCTCATACTTATCATCTCCTTCATAAAAAACACTTTATACCTAAACTGTAAGAAATGAAAATGCTACTATAGGTCCAAGAACTACTGGATACATACCTTCGCAAAATGGAGGGGAACCCTCAAACTGGAGCTGTGCTTTTAGCTTACAGAACATCATGTCATTTCCAACCAGGGTATAGCCAGGATGACACTTGTACTTGGCAAAGTCCCCTGAAATAATGTATAATGTAAAGATGTAAATGAATTCTATATTTATTTATATAATTATGATTGTATATTCTCTCACACACAACATGGTCCCTATGTGGCTTATAGCAATGAAAACAAATTAATAGGCAGGACAGAGGAAGAGCAGGTTTTGAATACTGCTGGACTATGGAAACCCACTGAATGACCTTGGGGAAATCACATTCTCTCATCCAAAGAGGAAGGCAATGACAAACCTCGTCTGAATCTCTTATCTACACTTTTGGCAGACAATGATAGAAGTCATGCCAAGAAAACTATGGCCTGTTCCGCACAGGCAAAAAGTATGTGCTCGGCACATACTAGGGTTAGAAAGGGGCGTCCTTTCCGGACGCCCCTAACCCTAGTACGCACCGAGCACATACAAAATGGCGGTGCCCATTCTACATGGGCGCCGCCATCTTGATGTAGCGGACACTTAGCGTCCACACGTCTCAGCACCATTATGATGCTGCAAGTGCACCATTGGCGCTTTGCGGCATCATAATGGCGCTGCAAAAAGAAACTGCTTTTTGCGGCTTCTTTTTGCTGCGCGGAGCAGTTGCGCAGTTTGGCCACTGAGGTTGCTCCACACAGCAAATGAGGGTGCTTTCCAGACCGCCCTTTAGGGCGGTCTGGAAAGCGCCTATGTGATGGGGGTCGATTCAGACTATGCAATTATAGCACTATTATTTCACTTTAAATCCATGGTTCTGTCCTACAGAATCCTGGGACTGTAAGTATAAGGAGCTGGATTTACAATTTTCTGCCAAACTGCAAACTCCAGGATTCTGTTGGATGGACCCATAATAGTGCTATAACGTGAATAGGCCTAAGGTCACCATAAATGGAAGTCAAGTGGAAGGCTTGACATAACTAAACCCCTTCTCCTTAATGTTAAATATGCATCTTGTCCATAAACCAGCTATTTTTCATTTTGGTCCATTTGTTAGACCCTGAAATGTTTCCCCTCCCCTAAAAAATCCTGTAGATTTCTTAAGATTAAGTCTGGATCAGGCAGATTAAGCATAAAATCTATTCAACCCAATTTTGGAATATGTGTTTACGATTGTAACTACCAGTCAAAGGACCTCAAGTGAACTCAGTTCACACTGTGGTATCTACCTACGTAAACTTTTTCAACATTTATTGTGCTGGACTAAAATGCCTATGATTCCAATATAGCAATGCCAATGGTCAGGGACGATGGGAGCTATAGTTCAATATCTGGAAACCTAAATTTTGCAGCCTTTCTGGAAACTATGTGTGTTTTTTTAAAGGCCACTAATATGTATCCAGGATCTATATGTTTTCCATATAGGAATCATGTTGTAGATGTCCCATGACTCATTGTAAATTATTGGATAGCAGGAAGCAGATATATCTTTATCCACCAGTATTCAGTACATTTGATTTTCTAAACTCTCCTTTAAGCTTTAAAAAGGGTGGAAAAGTTTGCCCAATTCAGTTTAACTCAGCTCCTTGCTTTTCAAAACTTAACTCCATATCATTCTTTTTCTGCATCATTTTGTATATATTTTTTAAAAACATCCTGTATAAAATGATACACATTGTTCCATATTTCGCATAATATATCTGTTTTTACCCACCTTTTCCTAATCTGCACAGTTTGCAATTAATTTCCCCTACTATAACATATTTTTTAAAAAATTGTTTCCATGGATATATGCATTTTATTGCACTTTTCACGAATCAATGCATTTGCATGAAATTTCTTATTGAAGAACTGTAATGAAACATTTGGAACAATGTGAATATCACAATGCAACTGTGTTGGTTTGTGTATTGGTTCACAACAACCGCATCTGAAATGAAGAAATAATCAGGTTTGACACCATTTTAACTACCATGGTTCAATGCTATGGAATTATGGGAACTGTAGTTTTGTGAGACATTTAGTATTCTCTGTGAGAGAGCTCTGGTGTCACAACAAACTACAAATCCCAGGATTCCACAGCACTGAGCCATGGCAGTTAAAGTGGTGTCAAACTAGATTATTTCTGCAGTGCTGATGCAGCCAACATGTAACTTAGGTAAGTGCACATTAAAATATAAACCAAACTAATTTCTTTCCTATTCCTCATTTTCAAGGATATAAATCCTCTTCCCCTCAGATTCTTTAATGAGAGTACTTCCAATGAGTTACACTTCAGTGTGTGAGGTGGAGGTCCACAGCTGTCGGCACAGGTGAAATGTTATCCATAACTATTTTAAACTAAGAATAATTTTTAAAAAAACCCTTCAGGTATATCAGTAATATTGTTTAGATAGAGGTCTCAACAAAGAGGACAAATGTGTAAACTGTGTTGAAACAAGCATCAATTATCACCTATTTCAAAATCATCATCTTCTGTAAGGAGGTCAGCTTGTGGAACTGCTGGGGGAGGCTGGCACTTCTTAAGCTGATATGCTAGAAAATTAAATAAAAACTGCATTAGCACTTGTTTGAAAACAAGCCTCATTTTAAGTTGGCAGCTCTAGTTGTCACATCAGTTGCAAGACAGGCAAACTGGCAACCAATAATCTTAGCTCAATAGCTCAATGATTATACATGAGCCTATACAACCAAGAAAAATCATGGGCTATAGTGTGTCCGCATACCTTTGATTGACACTTTTGGCATCGTTCTTTAAATAAAAGGTTAACATGCTTTAAGTGATACATTCATACATATCTACTTAGCTTGTTCAGATGTGGAGACTTTTTTTAAATTAAAAATTAATACATTGTAAAACAAAACATGACAACAAACAGTACACCAAAACATCAATAAAGACAATAACCTAGATAAGGCCCTGAAAATTATATATAAATGGTGTATTCAGGGATTCTGAAAGACATCTTTCCATAAAGATTTAGCTAAAATTGAGGGATGACTAGAGACTAAATCTTGCTGGATGTATTCAATAAATGGGTGCCAAATCTTATGAAAGGTCACAATCCAGAGTGTAAGCCTCTCACTCTGTTGTTATTATCTGCCATTTTCTCCACTAGCCACAAGTCCCAGAGTCTAGTCCACCATCCTGCAATATTCAACTTTCCAGTTTTCCAGTTCCTGGCTATCTCAAGCCTGGCAACAGCCAGAAGCAAACTAATACGTTCTTTATAGGCTTTATTTTCATTCATAAAAATGGAGAACAGGAGCTGGAGTGGGGATAATTGTACACTTTGTTTAGTGATCTTGAAGGTCAGTTGTAAAATTTCGCTCCAGAACTCATACACTAAGGGACAATCCAGCCACATAAGTACAAAGGTTCCCCTACCTTCACAACCCCTCCAGCATTTTGGATTAGCATTGGTAGATACACGAGCCAATTTGACTGGAGTGAGGTACCATTGATGGACTAACTTGATAGTATTCTCTTTAATGGCAATGGATCTAGTGTTAAATGGTAAATGAGTAGATTTATTTTCCCAGGACTTACTACACATGCAAATCACTCCTGCATTCCTGGGCTCACACAGTATATAAGTACCCACTTGTTCCAGGCAAGCATTCTCTGAAGATGCCAGCCACAGATGCTGGCAAAATGTCAGGAAGAAAATCTTCTAGAGCATGGCCACATAGCCTGAAAAACCCAGAAAAAACTAACCAATTCTAGTGTTTGCAATTAGTTGAGCAAACACAAGAGATCCCAACCAGGAACACAGGCATGGTTGCTGAATGGGAGTTGTTGTTGCAACTACTTCAGTTGACCACAGTGATTCTCTTTGCATATTCATACACTTATGTACAACTGATTTGCTGCAGAGAAGGGGACAATGTTGGGCAGAAGCAATGCAGCATTGTACAGTGCCATACTGTTTGTGGATTGCATAGATCGGCGTGTATACATGCGCGCGCGCACACACACACACAGACATATTGTGAAAAACAACCATCATTTTCATCCTGATAGACACACATACACAACTGTTGGTTGATGCCAGTGAAGCAATAAATCTATGGGTTTTAGACAAAATCTTAATGAAGCAATCCAAGGTACTGAATGTATTTTGAGGATAGGTTATAGTATAGTGTGAAACCCAGAGCAAATTCACTATGCACTGACAGGGAAGCCACAAGCCACCATTGTTCACTGACCTCTCTTCTTTCTTGCCATACCAACATTTTACAACTAGAGTTCTTGCTACGTTACTTAAAATTAAAATGGTTTCCTTCACCAGGAGCAAAGACTATAACAAAAAGAATCTCAAATAAACCCATGATGTCACCTTCAAAGTCCTGTGCCACTTAATTTTCCCCTCTTTGGGTTCCTTATTTCTAACTATGTATCTCTAAATCCTGAAGTTGTTCAAAAGCTCTGTGAAAATGTCCCATGGTTGAATGACTGAAAAATTCTTGATGGGCTATGAGGATATTACTGTTTCTTGAAGGAGGAGGAGGAGGAGGAATCCTTAAGACTCACTAAGGAGAGCTTGCCCTGGGTTAAGTGGGCCAGAGTTTTTCCATTAAAATATTAAGAAACAAGAAACTCTGTATTAAATATTTAACACTCATTTTGCTGCGGATAATAAAGACCGATACTCTAGAGGTTTTACTAAATGAAAATATCATGCCAATTAAGCCAATCTAATTTATTTTAACATCAGTAGGCAGAAAATACCCTTTTAAATCTCCACATGCTTCCTCCTTATATCTCTTTCACACACATATGATTTGGAAGATGAGAAGGAGAAAATACTGACCATGAAAATTGAGAACAAAGAACCCTCCAGTGGAGAAATCACTGTGAAACTTCAGAAGGACTTGATTGCTTGAGCTATAAGCTGTCTCAAGAGCTGTATTCCCACTGAACACTCCCAGTTGAGGTGAATTTTGGTCCGGGCCATCCCTAAGGACCAAGAGAAAGAAAGCATTGTCAGCGAAAGCCTATAATTACAGTTTAAATTAACTCTATTTTTTTCTTGCTGGTAGCTTTAAATCTTCAAGAAGGCAGTTTAATCCTAACAATTGTGGCATGGAAATTCATTTGTATTCTAATCTATGGAGACAATTAAGTCCTCCTAATGTGAAAGCTGACCTTTCAGAGGACGGTTGGGAAGCTATGCAGTATAGCAACATTTGTATTAGAGTGTTGTGCAGTTTGCCTTAGGATCACTTGAGATCCTTCTTGCTGACGATGATATCTATCGTTCAGATACACACATGTATGTGCATGCACAGGCATATTAAA
Organism: Sceloporus undulatus; assembly: GCF_019175285.1. Taxonomy (NCBI): domain Eukaryota; kingdom Metazoa; phylum Chordata; class Lepidosauria; order Squamata; family Phrynosomatidae; genus Sceloporus; species Sceloporus undulatus. Next base: position 139,527,821 of record NC_056522.1, read on the forward strand.
AAATCACTGCTTGTAATGCTTTATGTAATTTGGGTCATCTAGGCATGATGACCCAAATTACATAAAATATTACAAGTGCTGCAAGCACTGAGCAATCCCCTAGAGAGAGCTCATTTTCAATGTGAAACTGAAATGTCAAATGTTCCCCCTGAAATGTCAAATTTCATAATTTGCACAAAATAATAATAAAGTAAAAAAAATAAAAAAGTATATTTTTTGTAAAATTGCTGTTTCTGCACACAACCAGTGTCTTCTCTCTTTGTTTTCTTCGTGCTAAGCACACACAAAGACATAACAGGACAGGCAGACTGATGTTTTTACTATTACTAATTCACAGAACAAGGCAACAATTTGTGAAGTTGAAGGCTTTCATGGCCAGCATCCATAGTTTTTTGTGGCTTTTTGGGGCTATGTGGCCATGTTCTAGAAGAATTTGTTCCTCATATGTCGCCAGCATCTGTGGCTGGCATCTTCTAGAACATGGCCACATAGCCACAAACCCCCACAAAAAACTAAAGCAACAACAACAACAACAATAATAATTTGTTTTATTTATATACCGCTATTCCAAACATCATAGCGGTGAACAGCAAGTAAGCTAACAAGATTTATATTTCCCTATACTGCACATTATACAGAAATGTAAACCCTTGTAAAATTCTTGGAGACAGGCAACAACAGCCACCTCTCTCACAGCAGTTTGTGGTGAGCAGAAAACTCTTAGAATTTTCATGTGACCTACAGCAGGACAATGTTAGAATGTACAACCATAATGTGCATTCCCTTTTGATATTATTTTGTTGTGCACCTTCAAGCCATTTCCAACATATGGCAACCCTAAGCAAACCTATCACAGGGTTTTCTTTGACAAAATTTTTTCAGAGGTGGCTTGCCTTTACCTTCCTTGGAGATTGAGAGAGTGTGAGTTGGCCAAGGTAATCCAGTGAGTTTCCACGGCTGAGCAGTAATTCAAAACATGGTCTCTGGACTCACCCTGGCTCTCATTTTAATGAAACTTAGAATCATAGTATATTTTCTCTTTGTCAAAGAAACAAAATTGAATGACATGTTTATATTTAGTTAGAAGGAACAAAATATATATATTTTCAACCAGCTGAGTATGTTCTTCAAGAAAAAAAAACATAGTATGGTGTGTCATGTCATCAACTGAAGACACTTTAGCTAAATATAAGACAGTGAAAAACAAAGGCCATGTTCTCACAAAATGCTAAGCCAGATGTCTTCACAATTCAAGTACAGTCAGCCTTCCATAGTCATGGATTCTGCATCCCTAGGATTCAACCATCAATGGCCTGAATACACACACACACACCAAAATGCAAACCTTGATTTGGCCATTTTTATATACTGTAAGGGGTACCATTTTCCTATGCTATCCTCTATAACAGGACTTGAGCATCCATGGATTTTGGTATTTATGGGGGTCCTGGAATGAAGCCCCAGTAGATCCCAAAGGTCCACTGTATGCTAATAAGGTGACTTGGCTCCCAGGATCACGATTAAGATATAACTACTTTTCTTCACTAGTACCTTTTCAGTTTGTTTAGCCTCTTTTGCTTGCAGAGGCAGATTCAAGTGAAAGTGAGGGGGATGAGCGAATATACACTCTTGTTATGAAAGGCAGCCCTGTATTTTGAGGCATTCTACCTTAAAGATCTGTGAGAATTTGACCAATGCATTCACATTAGAGAAAAGTAAGTCAGACCTACCTAAATACTCCAGCACTACTCAGAATTAACAGTGTGCCTATGAGCTCATGCTCTGATCAAATTTGTTTTCCATTCCAGTTGTAGAGCTGAACAAATATTCATTCCTAGTATTACAACATAATTTGAGGCAATGGACAGGGGTGAGAACTCTGTTGCTTTAATTTGAGAATGAGATGATCTGCATATGTCAAAAGTTCCTTCAAGATAATGTTGTGAGTAAAAGGAGCACCCTATGCATACATAGATGGAAGGACAAGTCCTTAAGCCGACTTTTCTAAAACTTGATGGGGGGGGGGAGTGAAATCATTTCTAACTATATAACAGAACTGCATCCCATTGATAGTGACAGTATATAACCATATTCCATGGATGTAATTGGATGTGGGTCTGATTTATGATAGCCAACTGATTTGTGAGATGCATATAGAAGAGCCAGAATGGTGTAGTGGTTTGAGAATTGGACTATGACTCTGCAGAACAGGTTTCGAATCCCCACTTGGCCATGGAACCCCCCAATGGGTGACCTTGGGCAAATCACACTCTCAGCCTCAGAAGATGCCAATGATAAAACCTCTCATAACAAATCTTGCCAAGCAAACCCTATGATACATTTGCCTTAGGGTCACCATAAGTTGTAAACAACTTGAAGGCACATAACAGCAACAACAATGACATGCACAAAGAAACTTGCTGATGTGTACCAGTCCCTCCAAGGTAAATGTGTAGACTCTTTTGGTTGAATCCTCATTTGCAGAGGGGGTGTATAAGACTGTATATCATTTTTAAAAAAGACACTGTTACTAACCAAAAAAAGTTCATTACTTAAGAGTTAATTTTTGGCATAACTCCAGTTATCTTAAGGACAAATTTTTTCATATATTTTATATTAAACTTCCATGTTGTACCCTGCCACATAAAGGAAGAACAAATATTTCAGATTATTAGACACCAGTATCATACTATGAAGCTTCTGCGCTACCAGGTACCTGGGATTTTGCTGTTTAATTTTTCTATTAAATATTTTATATTTCCTCATGCCTTTATCAATTAAAGAGCAGGTTTCTTTAGTGAGGCAAATGGTGGAATAGATATAAAGATGTCACTTTAAGGTGGAGTTCTTTATCAATGAAAAGAGTGACAACTTAATGTAAAGTCATAAGCTGTTTAGATCTCTGCAGTAGTTTTAATCCTTTCAATACAAACTTGAAGAAAAGGACATTGTAGTTCAAAGAGGTCTGTCTCACCAATCTGCCATCTAATCCTTAGAACGTGTATTGTGAGAAAAGAAGGTTCTGAAAAATTTAATACATTTTTTTCCAAAGCAAAGATCTCTAAATGGCAGTGGCATTTCTAGGACTCAACATTTGGGCTGGCATATGGATGGGAAAACATTTGCCTCTGGGAGTGTTACTGCCCCATGTTTTCCCTCACAACTGAAAGCATGGTTAATTTTAATTGCTAATGTGACAAAAAATAGTGTGTGGTACTGTTGCATTTTGATTGTATCTGGCTAGGCATATAAAATTATGACATGTAAATTTATAATCCACTCATATCAAGTCACGCAGGAGGGGGCAGAATAAAAATACAAAATGTCCCTTGCAATACATTCAAGAAAGACTTAAGTAATATCACTAGCTTCAGCCCAGGTACTGAGTACTCATTTTTCTCTGCTAAAAATTATTGTCATCATTATCATGCTTTTATCCCACCTTTTTGGTAATGTAGCTAACAATGCTCAGTTAACAAAACACAATAGAATAAAAAGCAAAAATACCATTAGAAAAAAATAACTAAGAACATTAAGAGGTTAAAACAACAGTCTGAAGGTATCCAGTCAAATAATAAAATCAACCTCCCAAGAGAGGAAAGACACTTTTCCAAAAATTCTTCATAAAATGAGGGTTTGGTATAGCCCTAAGGCTTCATCAGGCAGCAAAGTCTCGGCACAGACCTCTGCTTGGTCCCATATTCCAAACAGGTACACTGCAAAGGTTATTGGGGCATGTAGGAAGACCTCTAATTGACCATGCTGATAAGTAGGCATGCTCAGACAGGAGACAACCACCAGAATTCATTGAGACAGTTATGAATGTGTAACCTAGAGTAATACAGTAGTTACTGCTTCATTGTAATGATCAGTATTTCTCTATTTCAGGGGATATGTAGGGGGCGTGTAAATCCCCCAATCCCTGCTTACTTGGCACTAACCACTGTGATCAATATGGGTATGTTCCCTTGTCAATCAGGATGCAGCTGACTGACATTCCCACCCACCCTTCATGTGAACATCTCCACTGTGTGGGGGATTATATTAGCAATAGCACTAGGATTTGCATTTCTGTACTGCTTTCATATTGAACTAAGCAGTCTCTAAGCAATTTACATGGTGTATGCCAATTGCCCCTAACAATTTGGGTACTCCTTTTACTGACCTACAAAAGGATGGAAGGCTGAGTCAACCTTGGAGCCCCTCAGGTTCAAACTCACAATGTTGTGGCCACAGTGCTGGCATTTAACCACTGCGCCACCAGTGTGGGGACCCTGTCCCTGCCTGTCATGATGGAGATCATTCATGGGATGGAGCAGGAACATCAGTTAGCTGCTTCTTGATTAGCAGTGGAACAGACCCTGTCAATTGCAGCAGCTGCTACCTGTAAGTGGAAATTGGGGAAGCTGGGTCAGGAGATACTATATAGCTGATAGAGAATTCTGACCATTGGTTCTTCAAATATCCTGGTTCCAAATTGTGAAGGGCTTTAAAGGATAGAGCCAAATTGGAAACCATTGTAAGTGGATTCAATAGGGACGTCTCTTATTACCATTAAGTAGCTCCAAATAAGAACATGGCTGTGTTCTTCAAAGTCAACTTTCAAACCCTTGGTATAGGAAACTATGGTTTCCCAGATGTTATAAAATGAGCACATATATTACTGTAGTGAGATCTGCTGCTGTGGCCATTTACCCACAGCCAATACCTTAACAGTCAGGAACAAGGCTGAGTCCAGAACCACCCACAAATAGAAAACAACACACCTATGTTTTCAAGGGGAGTAAGAAGCACCTTTGCCTTATCTAACATAGACTTCAGTTAGGGCATGTTTACATGGGCCAAATAAACTGGTTTCTTCCCGCTTTCACGGCATCCTGTCTTTACAACACAGGAACAGAGTCCCAATTCAAGAGCAGACTGTCTTAATGACATGAGGCCAATTAACACTGAATCAGGCTCACCCCTCTCTTAAATTGGATTAAGATGATTTGTCTTTTGTCAGTCAGGAGGAATACCAGGTAGGTGTTTACATATTTGCCCCACTGTGCCAGCCAGCACCAGCACCACTAGTGTGAGTTGGCCTCTGTGAGATCACCATGGGTCACCCAGCAATTCGATCAATACTGGTTGCCTCATTTTCAGCCTTAGAGGGAACAATTTGCTTCAGCAGTAGTAGTGTAAGGAACACATCAGGACCTTGTGTGCATCGCTCTGGAGTGCAGAGATACTGTGGGGGGGGGGGGGATATTCATGGGAGGTCGGGGGCCAGAATACTCTAGGAACAACCCAGACAATTCTGGTTAGTGTAGACCCACCATAAGTCTAAATGCAGTCCATGAGGGTCTTCAAACAACAGTTCAAGACTCTGAGGGTCAGTTTAGGTTACCTGGATTATGATGGAAAAAGAGAAACAGAACTACTCATTCTTTGCATATTAATGCACAACATTATGTTATCCTTTTGCTAAATTGTACTACATCAGGCCTTAAGCAGGAAGTGAATTCATTTGTGAGATGTTCTCCAGTGAAACTGGAACTCCATTCCTTAGCTTTCAGCTTCATGATGGGAAAAGGTTAGCTTTTGCTCTATGTTTCACATTCAGTTTGCCAGTTAGTAAAAAAAATTGCAAGAAAAAAATCTACTGCATGGGAAACTATCTGAGCATAAATACACATGCTCGCATATCACACTACTCTGAGATCATTGCTGTATTCAAATGGATAAAAAGTACAGATTAAACAGAATATGAGTCTCCATGGTAACAAATGGTAACATACCAAACTGCAATGTAGTCATTCACCAGTTCTGTTTGGAGCAACGTGAAATTGATATAGATACCATGGCCCTGGGGTACAGTAATTAGCCATGTACAATCTTTTGAATTTGGATATTCATCTGGAAATCCTGGGGAGTACACTGTACCATTCTGAGATGTTACATTATAACCACAAGGAGCTGAAAAAGAGAAGAGAAATGTTAAGCAGTAGGTACACTGTTGAAGACAGAATACTGACTTATCTCAAGTTGAACCTTAACCTTAACCTCGTAGATCTGTGGATGGGTTTCAGTAAGGCCATAAACTCAGTGGGAAAAACAAAAGTCATTCGATTTCTTTCTTGTTACTTTGAATTTTTCCTCTCATGGAGAAAGAAAAAAAAAACAATTTAGTCTTTTTCAACTGTTCAGTTTTGTAGGAAAAAAATTCCAGACAATACTATAATATAATTGCATGAAAATGTTTAAGTTATATGTACTTTTCTTGAAAAATTAGCCATAGCTTTCATCAGATCCTCAGAGTGTACTGTGACCCCCACCCTCTCACCCAAAAATAAATTTAAGAAACACTATTTTAAGACATAATAATTCAGATCTTCAAGAAAAGAAAGTCTCCAAGTTGGCTCTATTTCCCCCCCCCCCAAAATATAAAACAATATGAAATTACAGTAATAAAATAAAAATAACTATACAAAATCAGTAACAGACCCAGCTTTTTAAAATTAAAAATAACCATATACCACTGAAAGCTTGGGAAGTGTTTTAAGGAGAACAGGCTAAGGGGGGGATACAGACGGTGAGAAAGGAGCACGAAGAGGCCACCCCTTCTACAGAGACTGTAGCAACCAAACGGTGCGGCCTCTGGGAGCCCTAAAAAGAACCTGCTCCTGGTGAGTTCTTTCTAGAGCATGCGCCAGGCGCCACTGACATACCCATGTGCATGGGGCGAGCCATTCTGGCACGGTAGGGCTCGGGAGCGTGGATGCTCTGCACTCCTGAGCCCTAAAATCGGCCCCAGGTCAGCGCTTTACACCAGTCTGTATCGGGCCTAAGTGACAAAGAGGGATGCCGCAAAACAGGAGTAGGGAAATGCTTTCAACATAAATGTTTTATCTCTGTGGTTGCTCCCAGACTCTGGACTTTATCACATGGAGAAAATCAGGGGTTTAAATACCGATTATCCAGTAAAAATCAGGCAATCATAATTAACATTTTCACATGATGTTGCAATTAAAGTTGTAATTAAAGAGCAACAAATCATTCACAGGGAACCCCTGTGAAAATGGTAGCAGCTGCCATGCAGCAATCTGCCCTGCCTCTCCATCCTTGAATCCAGTGTGGATCTATTTTCTACAATGAAGAAAACTTCAGAAAACTTTTTTAAAAATCTAGAGAAATCCAAGAGTTTTTAAAACTTGGGTTAAAGGGGGGTATACCCTGAGTTTGCTGCAGATAGCACCTTATGATCTGTATTCTGATTGCACCAGATTTGGGGAAAATATTGTGAGTTGTGTGAACTGATTGTGCTAGACGGGGGAGGGGCTGTCAAGAATTTTCCCTCCTGTAGATGAGCCCCTAAGTAACTTATCCTGGCCTGACTCCCACCCAAGAAACCCATTTTCCCAAGCAGCACTCACATGGAGAGACGGAACTCTGTTCTGCTAAACAATCAGGGTGCAGGAGGATGACATTTCTACCCTTCATCATTGAGTGATGCTGGGACAGTGAGTCCAACTTCTGATTGTCACAAAAGGTGGAAACGTTTTCCTGTGCCCTGATCACCAACTGAATCTTTTGGTGTGGCTGCTGCCTGTAAAATGGATTTGGGAGGGCATTTACAATCATGGCAATAGTTCCATGATGGCAACTTACACAGAATTAGTGAATATGGGGCAGTTACAAATCCATAATTCTATATTATGAATCTGTAACTACATTACAGAATGCTAGTCGTACTCGATAAATTATATATATATATATATATATATATATATATATATATATATATATATATATATATATATAAAAAAAAACAATTTTGTTTTTATGAGAATAGCCCTGGTAGCTCATTATTATTATTAACCTTTATTTATAAAGCGCTGTAAATTTACACAGCGCAGTACATACAATCTTTTTAATTGGACGGTTCCCTGCCCTCAGGCTTACAATCGCAGGGGTTAAATGCCTGTCCTGCAGCCACTCACTCACAAACTATAAGGTTGCAAGTTCAGTACAGCCTTGCATCCTTCTGAGATTGCTAAAATGAGTACTCAGATTATTGGGGGCAATTCATTTACACTTTATAAACTGCGTAGTGAGTGCTTAAGTGCACTGATAAGCGATAAAGAAATGTATTTGCTATTGCTGTTGCTAAATAATGGAAGTATTGTTTTAAAAGTAACTTGAAGATATTAAGACAGAATTATGTAACCATGTCAAGCTGAAGTGGAATGAAAGAAGAGTAATTGCTAGGTTCAGGTGAATACATTTGGAGGTCATTCCAGAACTGGCCTGCAGAACAGAAATGGCTCCCTCTCTGGTGGCCACTTTCTTAACTTCAGAAACTGTAGATTCCTAGAGCAGGGTCTTTGGAGACCAAGCATGGACAGGTTAATTCAAGGGTAGGCTGTTCTTCAGGTTCCTTAGTCCAGGATTTTTCAGGACTTTATACAGTAACTCAAAACATATTGGCTGTTGCACCCCAATTTGGCTGTTGACCTCTTCTTGAAGGCCTGATTGGTGTCAACATTAGCTTCTTTTGACACCACATAAAGAAATGGCCCTTCATTATGACCTTTGGGGATTCATTTACTTAAAACATGCATATGTATATTTTTAAATTGTTGTACCCTTTTAAGCTGTTATTGTGTTTTATGTTTTCTAAAACTATTTTGTTGTTTTAACCTAGAATGGGCTTGCCTTTGGATGTTCCATGAAATGTTCCATCTTAAACCCATATATAATTTCATGTTATGTCATAAGCAGCACAGTAATATTTCAAATAGAGACATGAAATAGATAAATTGTTTCAAAGGAGGGAGGAATATCTAAATTATTTTATTCATAAGTTGTTGTTTTTTAAAGAAAAATATATACTAAATCACTATGTGTGGTTAAGGGGGGAAATGCCTTTGCTGTTTTATGTAGATGTTTAGGGATGATGGAATTCAATTTGAAGGTTTCCATCTGCCTTTTTTGCATAACAAATTGAGATGATATTGGTCATTTACATTGCTTGGCTTTTCCAGGAATGACCATTTATAGATGCTAGAAAGTTATTTTAATTATAGCATTTTGATATAATCAATTTGAATTCTTGGCATGAGGCAGAATCATTTGCTCTTTTTCTCTGTGTGTAATGTGTGAAGTTTCAAAGTAATTTGGGGTAATTCAGAGCAACAGGACTGAAATGTCTGAGCAATACACTGGATTTAAAATATAAATAAGGCCCCACAGTTTAGCTTTCTAAATCTGTACATGCAGGTGCATGATGGGCAGGCCAACTAACATTATGAACTATGAAAGATATTTGAATAATTGTTGCAAGCAATTATTTGAACACAGGGGCTCCAAAACAAAGAAGCATATGCAAAGAATTTCTTTGAATACCGCTGAAATGCTCTTGATCAGTTGTTTGGTGGGGAAGCAGAGGAGGGAGACTGAAGCAAGGCTGCTGACCTCTCTCCCAAACAGCTGAGCATTGGGATTTTAGCATTTGTTAAAAGGTTCTGTGTGGCCAGCTGAGTCTGTCAAATCAGAGCAACACTATGTGCTTAGGATACATTTCATCATGCTTCTCTACATGCATATAAACCTACTTCCCCACCATCTGGTACCATTTTCCAGGTATAAATTTCACCGTTTCCTGCTGTTTTCACTATCCATGAAAACATATGGAGAAACATTAGAAGGGAAAAAAATTAAACATTCACCACTTCCCAGGCTGTTGTTGCTGTCATGTTAACTTTGGCACGGTACAGACCGCCCAAATCTGCCTAAAGGCAACCGCACGGTCCCTAACCCTAGCACGGCATGGTGGCGTAACAATGGCGGCATCCCGTGTACACGGGAGCCACCATTGTGGCATAAGCGCTGCGTGGTGTCTGCACAGCGCCTCACTTCGCTTACGTTGTGAGTGCGCTATTGGTGCCCTCGTGATGTTCGCTCTGTGGTGCAAAAAGAACCATGTTTTTCTAGGTTCTTTTTACTCCGGAGGGAAGCTGCGTGGTTTGGCGGCTGCAGCTTCCCTCCAGAGGGAACTGGGCTGTACCGCACCATTGCCTTATGGTGACCCTATGAATGAGAGACCTCAAAGTCACACTGTGATGAACAGCTCTGTTCAGGTCTTGCAACCTCAGGGACATGGCTTCCTTCACTGAGTCTGTCCACCAGTAATGGACTCTTTCCCCCTTCTTACTGCCCTCCACCTTACATTCGTCTCTCCACATTTGTATTACATTCGTCTCTCCACATTTGCGGCTTTGACTTTTGCGGATTTGATTATTGTCAGATTTTATTAATATGTTCTCTCTAGGAATTTCTAGGTCCTCCATCGCAACTCTATGGTCAACTTTCACCAAAAGTCACACTGAAGGACCTAAAGAGAACACTCCACTAGGCATTGCTAGCTCCTCCAGCTCAATTCTATGGTCAATGTTTGGCAGATATTGACCACAGAGTTGCACAGAGATTCCTAGATTGTTGTTCTCTCAGGTAAAAACATACTGTTTTTGTTATTTGAAGTTTTTCTACATTCATGGGGGTCCTGTGCCCTTAACCCCAGCAAATGTGGAGGGACGAGAATATTGTAATTTCTAGTAAGTAATGTCTTCTCATGAAATGGCCAAAGTATGACAGCTTCAGTTTAATCATCTGGGCTTCTATGGAGAGCCCAGGCTAGATTTGCTCTATGACCCATTTATTTTGGCAATCCAAGGTATCCACAGAACTCTCCTCAAACACCACATTTCAAATTAGCTGATTCCCCACCCCCACATCAGCGTTTTTCATTTCACAACCACACATAAAGATAAAAAATACAATGACATGAACACACTTCCTAAGACAAAGCGCTAAGGAGGGAATTATTTGTATTGTATTGTATTGTATTATATTAGAGTTGTATTGTATTTTATGTGTGTATTGATTTTTATTACTGTATTATAGTATTGTATTTTTATTGTGTTTGTAAGTCACCTTGATCCTATAGAGGCAGGACATAAAGAAAAATATTATTACTATTATTATCATTATTATTATTCACTTGCTTATTATTTTAAGTGGAGAGAAAGCATGTGATATCAATATGAATCTCAAAATTTGGTATGTGCTTTGGCCTTCGGAATTCATTATTGATGCTGCAAAAAGATGTAGCTCTGCACTATACTTAATGATAGGTTAAGAGTTACTTAGTGTTCTTAATTTCCAGGCTAGGATTACTCTGGTAATGGCTGTGAATGCTTGCTTTTAATAGAAGAGCAAAGATGTGTCTTATCAGAAAAACAAAACAAAACAAAAACCCTATCTGGAGAACTCAACTCTTCTTTTTTTCCTTTCCTTCCTTTTACCACCCATCCACTTTCCTCCAAAAATATTACTGCTGTATTATCCTATCTTCTGTTCTATCTACTTCACTTGGATTGGACGAGAGAAGAAAGATGTTTTTCTCTCAGTGCTGGGACAATATTTTCAAAACTCTCCCCCCCATTTGAGAGGGAGCAGGTTCTTGAGAAACACACAGAAATTTCTGGGTTGGGTAATTTGCAGGCACAGAGACAGCCTCCTTAGATGCCCATCAGATTTGCAATTTCTAGTGCATAACCTTGCCTTATGGTGTCCTTCTTGGAGTATATACTAGACGTGTGCTAAACTAAACACTAAACAACAATCCACCCACCCCAAAAAACTTTTTCAAAACGTTGACTCACTTACAAAAAGGCAGAAAAGGGAGGTGAAACATTCCCACAGATTTAAAAAATGATATTTAGCACAGCTCTCCCTACCTCCAGCATCTGGAGAGTTTATTTAATAGCCCTGGGGAAATATTCTTTAAGAACTGCTGCTATACCCTAAAGGCACCAGATCCCATCTGATCTTCAAAGCTAAGCAGGCTTGGTCCTGGTTAGTACTTGGATGGGAGATCACTAACAAATATCAGGAAGGAACTGGCAAAATCACCTCTGAGTATTCCTTGCCCAAGAAAACCCTATGAAATTCATGGAGCTGCTATAGGCCAACAGGAAATTTGAAGGCATATACTGTATACACACAGCTATATTCTGGACATCATCTGCACATCAATAGCCCAGGGACTACATTTCCAAGGTTTGGGATGAAGAGCGAGTGAACAAAAAATAAGAAATTGGCAGGGGGGCTTGAGGAAGAAAGGAAATAAAATTGACATTATGAATGCATTATGCTGATCATGATGCTATGTGAGGTATGATGGACTTCAGTGTGTTAACAGACTTGGAATAACCCAAGCTATTTTCCAATTTGGAAAACAACAACACCTTGATTTGTTTGATCCCAATCACAAATAAATTGGACCAGGATTTGAAACCTTCCCAAAACATGATTA
>NC_056522.1:139540188-139548984 GCF_019175285.1 Sceloporus undulatus
GATGATGATGATGATGATGATGATGATGATGATGATGATGATGATGATGATTCCTTTCCCTCCCTCCTGAAATGAGTGATTGTGACAAGATCCAAAGATTACAATATAGCCAACATAGCAAAAATTACCTTCACATTTTGGAAATTGATAGTTCCAGTTCCTGTTGATCCCATGGTGGCAAGTGAGAACAGAATGACCAATTAATACATATCCAGGGTAGCACTCAAAAGATATTGACTGGCCCACACTGTAATCAGAATTGATTATATATCCATTGAAAAATGGGGGAGGATCTGGGCAATTCTGTAATTCATAAGCTGGAAAAAAGAGGGGGAAATGTAAAATGAAATATTTTCCTTGGAGAAAAAGGTAATATTACAAAGTAATAATAAGGTTGCCTGTAATTTTCTAAATTTATGTCTGGCTAAATTCATGTAAACAATAAAAGAGCAATCAGGACACCAAATACTCATTTCATGATGAATTCTCCTAAGCAACATTCTGTTTTTAAAAAAGGTCTGTCCTGTGAAATATTGAACTTGCATTGGCTTAATTTCACTACATGCAGACACATACAGTCACACATATTCAAATAATTGTGTTGGATCAGACTAAAGGTTTATTTTTGTACTGCAATCCCTAGTGTTCCTTGTTTAAAGGGCTGGATGTTTTCCAATTTGTGAGCCATTGTTTTGGTTTTTTAGTTCTCCTTGTCACCGTGTACAAGTTGCTGAACAGTTGGATTCAAAGCTGTGACTCTATTTTTGTCACTTTTTATTTTTGCTTCTGTCCTTAAATGCTTGAAGAATTTCACCTGTCATCCAATGAGGCTGCTCTTTCTTTTTAGCTGCAGATAGAGTCTTTTTGCATTCCTCCCTGACAATGTCCCTGGTTTTAGTACAGAGTTCTTTTGACTCCTGGTCAATTAGGTGTAATAATACAAATCTATTTTTATAATGTCTTTAAATTCTATGGGAACATTCTTCATGTTGTATTTTGGTCTGATGATTGGGTTAGTGTTCTTCTTTAACGTTACTCTAATTTTTGGACATTAGCATCTCATCATCTGTGTCACAATCTACTGCTGGTCTTGTTTTTGCAGAGACAATGGAGCTTTTCCATCTTCTGTTTTTGGTTACATAATCTATTTGATTTTTATATCGTTCATCAGGTGATGTCCATGTAGACAGTCACCTTTTGGATGGATTGAAGAATGTGCTTATGATGAACAAACTGCTGGCCACACAAAATTCAATTGCTTTCCTGCTTCATTTCATAATCCTAGCCCAAATTTCCTACAGTCTTTGATTCTGCTCTGTTTCCTAATTTTGTATTCCAAATTGCCTATGATCAACAAGTCCTGTTTTGGTGTATGATCACTTTCCTTCTGGACTTTTTCAATTTCTTCATTTTCTGTCTTTGTAGTTGGAGCATAAACCTAGATTATGGTTGTGCAGGTAGATTTCTTTGAAGTCTTATTGATATGATTCAACCAGACTTTGCATTACATCCTTTGACTACTTTTCCCACATCTCTCCTCACAATCAGTGCCATCCCAGATTTCCATTTTTGAAGCAAAACACTGTGTAGTTTTCTGACGCAAACTGTTCCATTATTGTCCACTTTGGCTTGTTCATTCCAGATATTGCAATATTTATATGTTCCATTTTTATTTATTTTTATTTTTTGCTAAGTCTAGCTTCCCCTGATTCATGCTTCCCAGATTCCAATGTCCCATTAATATGTGTCATCCAGCATCAAGCTTTCCATTCACCTCAGAGCACATCAACAGCTGAATACCCTCTTGGTTTGAGTCCATTGCATCATTAGCCACAGCGTTACTCATAGTTATCCTCTGCTATACCCTGATAGCTCATTGAGTGTCACCCAAACTAGGAGTTGCATCTTCTGAAACTATTTTTTCTTTCCTTTTGGGTTGTCTTATCACAGGGCTTGATAAAATACATTGAAAAGAGGCTTACTGTACCACCTTATAGCAATTGCAAGTACATTTCTATACTTCTTATCAGTGAACCAAGCACTCCCTAAGTGGTTTACAATGTGTAAGCCAACTGTCTCCCAAAAGCTGGATACTCATTTTAGTGACCTACAGAAGGATGCAAGCCTGAGTGGACCCTGGAGCCCTGCCTGGGATCAAACTCACAACCTTGTGACAGTGCGTGACTGCAGTATTGGCATTTAACCACTGTGCCATCAGGACTACCTTCTGTAGGACTAACAAATGTTAGCTGTGGTGCCAGTGTTGTAGTCTCTGAGAGATCCTCCACCAGCCTCCTCCCCACACACACTATTGCTGTAACCTAGGTAATACTTAAATGTTGGCACATTTAGTCTGGTTCTTCAGCAAAGGCCTGTCTGGCAAGGGAGACCTTATAAGCACAGCTGTTGCCATGAGCCTAGCTTCTTGCATCACATTAGCATGATCCCACCATTGTGGAAAGGAATTGGCATTGGTGAGACAAACATAACTACTCTAACACAAATATACAGACTCTTATTAGAAGGATCAAGATTTGATCAACTTTCAAGGGCCAGTTTGTGAGTCTGAGATCCAAAACACGCTGCAGAAATAATCCAATTTGAGACCATTTTAACTGTCCTGGCTCAGTGCTAGGGAAACCTGGGAACTGTAGTTTTGTGAGACATTTAGCCTTCTTGGTCATAGAGTTCTGGTGCTGTAAAGGTAAAGGTAGTCCCTTGACATGAATATCTAGTCGTAACCGACTGTAGGGAGTGGTGCTCATCTCTGTTACTAAGTCGAAGAGCCAATGTTACCCAAGGACTGCTCTGGTGGTCATGTGGCCAGCATGACTGCACCGAACTCTGGGCCCAAACAGACAGGCCAAAATAAAGCTGTTTTGGGTCACTTTGGAGGTATGCTGGTTAAATGCTACATGTGTCCTAAGAGGCCAGAAGCTATGCCAAAGCCATGCTCCAGTCCTAAGGACTGGAGCGCAACTTTGGCTCAGGTTCTGGCCCCTTAAAATGTGTGTGTCATTTAAACAGCATACCTCCATAGTGACCTGAAGCAGCTTTATTTTGTCTGTCTGTCCAGGCCCTCTGTTACCTTCCCAACAATGTGGTACCCATTTATCTACTTGCATTTGCATGCTTTCAAACTACTAGGTTGGCAGAAGCTGAGACTAGTGACGGGAGCTCATCCCATGGTGCAGCACTTGGGCCTTGAACTGCCAAACTTCCGATTTTTGTATCATCAGAATTGGTGTCTTAACCACTAAACCACTGCATCCTTGGTGCTATAATAAACTACATTTCCTGTGATTCCCTGTCACTGAACCAGAGCAGTTGAAGTGGTCTCAAACTGGGTTATTTCTGCAGTGTGTTTTGAACTTGAGTCTTCAGTACTCTCTAGAATCTGCAGATGGTATGATTTTGGGGTTTTTTTCATGCTTCATTCTAGGTAGTTTTTCTAAATATTCCAATTCTGCATTACAATGCACTGTTAGCCTCATATATTGGTTTGAGAACTGGACTAGGACTCTGGGAGACCAGGGTTCAAACACCAAATTGGCCATGGAAACCTGTGGGATGACCTTGAGCAAATCACACTCTCTCAGCCTCAGAAGAAGGCAAAATCTGAGGACATATCCTTCAAAAATGGTCAAGAAAGAAAGGTGGAAAATCTATACTTTTTGTTCCAATATGTCCCGGCATTGTTTCTGTGTCCCTCCTTTTTACTTCATAGAGCCACTATAGGTGTATGTATTTCCCTGTCTTTTAATGCCTGCTTGCCAAGAGCTGACCAACCTTTTTTCCCTTCCATCAGTTAGAACAGACCAATTGAATCATGGTTGACACACCATTTAACAACTGGTTTAATGACTCTACTCTAGTTGGGACCACTAATACAATCCAGGTCCTAGAAAGCCAAAAGTTCTAACCTGTGTCTAAGTAGACTGTTAGTAGAATAGGCGAAAAGTCTTCCCTTGAACTTTGGATTATTATTTCACCTATGCATTATTCTTATCTGCAAAGTAAGTAAGGAGCCAGCTGATGACATTTCTCTGTTCCTCAACCTTTGATTAGTAGAATGGCCTGCCTGATCCTTTTCACTCTTCTTTCCTGTGCTAGATGGTGTTTGTCCTTGTTGCCACTTATATAATTTTTAATGAAGGTGTTATATATTGTTTTGCCTGTTTTGATCCTTTTGTAAGCTGCTTAGGGCCCTTTCTGAATGAGGGACATTATTCCCAACAGACCTTGTGGTCTGTTGATATCGTCCTTCCCTACCCTGACTCCCAAATAATTATGTAGTAACTTGATGTTTCACTGCTAGTCATTGTTCCTATCATAGTACAGTACATTCAATTCATTCAGCTTTCATTTAGCAATGGTACATTAGGACAGACACCCAATCACAGGTTTGACCTCTGTAAAGGCATACGAATTGAAGACATGGTTTATAAATCAGCAGAACGACATAGCTTATAAATCAGTACTGTGACCAAAAAAAAGAAAAGAAAAGAGCAGCATGATTTATGGATAGCTCCATGACTTGTTCATTAGGCCTCTAATATATAAATCATGATCAGAGCTTGAAAATTCACCCCTTTACTTACAAATCAATGCTATGCAGTCTGGCAGTACAATACAAACCATTCACTTATTAGATAAATCAATTGAATATTTTCCCCTCCCTATTTTTCTGCATTTCCTAATGTGTCTAGAACAGCATAAATGCCAGCTTTCTAATTCTCTTCTAGTTCCATCTTGAAGGCTCTCTCATAGCCATTTATTGACAACTACCACAGAATCATCTGACAGTATAGGCTAATGAAAGGGCATCATGCTTTAGTCAAGGAATTCTCAAACCATGTGCTAGGTCTGTGTTTTCTAACTGCATGCACCCACCGTCTCATCAATAACACTATAATACTATCTGCTCAAATACAATTTTGAGCATCTCTAGTAAACTTTGATTTAGTTCTGAAATAACAGAAATGCTATTCTAATTTATCTCCTATGGTACTGTCTTGTAAAAATGAATTATGAATGCAGTTCAATAAGACACAATGCTGTCATCATTCATATTGTTTTGTTTCACATTTTACTTCCACCAAAAGTAGAAAAATGTTAGTGATCCTGATTGATCCAATCATCTTGTGAGTATGCTGCAGTTGCTCCCACTAAATATTCCTGATTATAAGAATCTCCTCATTCACAGCAATGAAAAAGAAGAAAGTCACAGGTGCAAGGTACTGAATGGGGAAATCCATCTACAGTGACAGTGAGTGAAAACCTCTGGGAGTAGAGAAAACTATGGACTGAGGAAGAAGAAAATTGCAATCATATGTGCTACATTTATTTCCATTTAACGCCTTCTCCCAATAGCACACTTAAGTTTGGAAATGTGTTGTAGTTTCATGATTACTGGCCACAATTCGGGGGGGGGGGGGCCTAGACCGGAAGTCCATACACAATCACCACCTGAAAGACTGTCCCATTATGATTATTCTCATTTGCCCTTCTTCGGGGCAATTTTCCCCTCTCAAGATGGAGCACATCTTTTGTTTTTAAAATTAAGACAATTAATTTTGGAATACGCTGCCCACCGAGCTCCGCTCGACTACCACCCTGGCCCAATTCAGGAAGGACCTGAAAACCTTCCTGTTCCAACAGGCATTCCCCGAATAAAATCCTGTGGGCCTCCCTCCTCTTCCGTGGCCAAGAGGTTGGGCTATGGGGCTTTTTTTGCCTGTTATTTTTATTGTTGTAAGATGGCTTTGATACTCTGTATTTTAATGTTTTTGTATGAATGTTTTAACTTTTGTTGTAAGCCGCCCTGATCACAGGAAGGAGCGGGATAGAAATAAAAACTTTATTATTATTATTTAAAAATTAAATGAGATAAAATACACATTTTTAAAAGAAAAAGAAGCATAGAAAATACCAGCACTTTAAAAATATCATTTAAAAATTAAAAAAATCTAACAACCTCAACAATTATTATAATATCCAGCTAAAGAACATGAAGTCATTGATATGTCACTGATGCTCACCTTGATATGAAAGTTTAAATCCTTGTCTATTTTCTGAATGATCACTGTAGAAATGGATGAGAGTTTCATGTGTTGTGCTTAATAAAGGAGGTGGCAGGTCTGTTCCACTGAACTGGCCAATCATTGAGCTTGTATGATAAGGGCCATTCTGAATTTCAAGGAAGTCATGGTTAGCTTCAGTCGAAAAGTTCAGAAATTGTAGATGTGCCCCTATATGGGAAAATAAAGTAAAATATATGAAAACTTTTGGCATGTTTAGAACAATCCATTCTACAATCCTAACAGTCTCGATTTTTCTCCCTGCATCTTGCATTACATTATAAGAATTGTTTTATTATATGCAATATATGACTGAGAATTATAAACAGCACTTATAAATATAGTCATTGGAAGTGATCTAATACCTAGAGGGATTAACTAAAAGGGCAAAGGAATCAACAACTTTTGACTAGTCAATTTTTAGCTCTTATTTCTAGGTTATGTTTATCTTCATTTAATATACAGTGGACCCTTGTTTTACGCTAGGGTTTGGTTCCAAGATCCCTCGTGTATAACAAAATTGGTGTATGCTCAAGTCCCATTAAATATAATGACATAGCAAAATGGTGTCCCTTATAAAAAATGGAAAATCAAGGTTTGATATTTGAAATTTATACTTTTTTTGAACATTTTCAAACTGTGGATGCTTGAATCTGTGTATAAAAAATCCGTGTATAAGAAGGACCAACTGTATAATTTAACATATACATGAAAAGTTAACATTTTCTGAAATATAGCTTTCCTGGATAAAGGAAATGACTCGATTCAGAATTAGTCTATTCAGAATAATATTCTTCACTGAAACTGAGATTGTATCTACTTTTAAAAAATAAAGTTAAACAATTACAACACAAACATTTCCTCGTCTAACTATGAAGAATGATTGTTTGGTACTGGGTGGAGGAACTTAGTTTGGTGGGATGAAAGCAAAAAATCATCAGAAAAAAAAATCTGAGATGTAGCTTTTGCTGAAGTTCCATAAGGCCATTTAATTAGTTTCCACCATGCATCTGAACAAGATTTTTCTCGTTCAGGCTGATTTTCTCATTTCTCACTTCCATTATTTCTAATACACATGTATTCCATATTCTTTTGTTACCTGTTAAGAAATAAAAATTGTAACAGACCTTTTATGTGGAAAAATATGCGTTCATCATTCCATAAATATCTAATTTCTGGTTATTCTGGCACACCTATGACAGATTGATTTCCCATGGAGAGAGTAAGAAAAATCTGATGAACTGATGTTTTGAAAACTACATGATAAGTATGATTTGATGACAGGCAGATGGTGGTGAGTTTTAAGTAAATAAGTATGTTTCTGTGGACTTACTGGGATAGGGAGCACCCTCTCATTTATTTGAAAATGGAAAATAATGGGCAATTCACAGTATTTGTGCATTTCTCATCAATCAACTTAGGGCCTATACAGACAGGCCAAATAAAGCTGCTTTGGGTCACTTTGGAGGTATGCTCTTTAAATGACACACACATCTTAAGAGGCATGAAGCTGCACCAAAGCTGTGCTCAAATCCTTGGGACTGGAGTGTGGCTTTGGCGTGGCGTCTGGCCTCTTAGGACCCATGCACCATTTCAATAGCATACCTCCATAGCGCCCTAAAGCAGCTTTATTCTGGCCTGTCTGTACGAGCCTCTAATGCTCTACTAGTTACTAGGTTTTAAATGTGATGTAGAACTTGTTAAAAGTGAAAACACTGGTCTTTCAACCTTTGCTGTGGTGTGTCTTTAAGTCATTTCTGACCTATGGCAACCCTATGATGGTTTTTTCCTGGCAAGATTTGTTCAGAGGAGGTTTACCACTGCCTTTCCTTGAGGCTGAAACTTCAGTTAATGTTAAAGATTACTAGCTTTTTGCTTAGTCAATTTTTTTCATTCACTTTCCCCATGGCTGAGAAAATATGCAAAGCAAGTAAAACAGTGCCTCCTGCTTACCTTATGCTTGTGGTGGGCAGAGGCTTTTTGCCTCTTTTTCCTCCTTAAAAAAGATGAGGCCGGTGAGAAAGCTGGTCTGGCTGCACAACGTTAACTTAAGCTTAACTATGCTGAGATATATATGCCTAACTGCATTATACCTACCCATCTGACTTCTGACAAGTTATGACAACATGGAATAGGACACCTTTGGGGGTTGCTATTCCTTCACTGGCTTCAGGTTGGGGGACTTTTTTTTTAATTGCTCCACCCTTTTGGATTCAGTTATGGGTTACCTGGAACCTCACTCCAAATTAACCAAGTCTCTTTCTCTGAAGATGCCAGCCACAGATGCTGGCAAAACGTCAGGAAGAAACTCTTCTAGAACATGGCCACATAGCCCGAAAAACCCACAAAAAACTACCCAAATCTTATCCTTCAGGTCAGAGTAAGAATGAAGAGCTTTGGCTGACAGGGGAGAGCACTCCAAGTAAATAGTAAAAGAAAGTTTGTGTGTGTGTGTGTGTGTGTGTGTGTGTGTGCATGTGCCTTCCCTGCCAAGTTATGGCAACCTCATGAATTTCATGAAGTTTTTTTATGCAAGGAATACTTACAGGTGATTTTGCTAGTTTCTTCCTCTGAAATCAAATTTACACAGCATACATTTAATAAGGAGTGGGTAGGATGTGCTTGAGGGGATGAGAGGAAGAGAGTTCTCCTTTGAGCCATCATGGTGTCATTAAACCAAGTGCTCACCAGCTCTGTGCTAACAACATTAATAGAC
>NC_056522.1:139548994-139651819 GCF_019175285.1 Sceloporus undulatus
CCTTCTCAGCAAATTCTAACATATATGAGTGGTAAAGATGAGGGGGGAAATGATTGGATTTGCACCTCTGGGCAGAATCCCTTTCATGCTTCCTAAGGCTGTCAGCGGAATGGAACATATTTTGCTGCAAAAATCCTTACTTTTGTCAGGCTTTCAATGTGTCTTAAAGAGGTGAAATATAGCAAAATATCCTGCCTTTATCCTTACACAGGATCCAATTGCATGTTTATGTCAAAAAAATGTGCCTGACTGAAAATGTGTACATTTGAAAAAAAATGCATCCAAAGAGATGGTGCAGCTGAAGGTGAAAGGAAGATTCCTCCAAATTGCGCAAAGAAATATTCTGCCTAATTTTAAAGAAATTTTCTCGCTCACACATCCTCATAGTCCACCTCATTCAGCAGAATTCAGGATGCTGTGAAATGAAGCTCCTTTTGCCTGTTCCATTCATTTATCTTTGTCTTTGTCCCCTCAGCATGTTTTGAATTTTATTTTATTTTTTATTTTTACAACAGACCAGTTTTTTTTTTTTTAATGAACAGAAGTGGTCATTTCCTGTGGTTAAATAATGTGTATTTGCATGGAAGGAAGACACATTAATAAGTCTGGCAAAAGACCTTCACCTCCTGGAAATCTCAGTACCATTGATATTCTGAATGGTTCCCCAGACACCAAAAATAAATCCTCAGAGTGGTGCTGGGATGAGAGTGACAGAGCTAGAAAAACCCTATTCCATGAACGGTACTATTTAGTTTTCACAAAATGGAAACTATAATCCAAGCATGGGCATTTTGCAAGTCGGATCCCTCATAACTGTCAACATACCAGTTGTTGTGTAATATATAGGAACAGGCATTCATCTTGCAACACAGGTTATAATCAGCCAAAATTATGTTTCTATTATCCACAGTCTAATTAATGTCAAAACTTGACACAAATCCCTAAAAGACAAGCAAGTCCTTTTGCAAACTTAATAATTAATAACAAGGCATTATAGTAGGATTTATTATAGCCAAACTGATTAAGTTAACTAATTAGCTAGCATAGAATATTATCTTTACTTAGTATATTATGTTACATAAATCCATGTAACAAGAGAAAGCTGTTAATACAGAAAATAAATGAATACCTAGTTAAATATACAACATGGAGTTTTTAATTAGCTGAATCTTACAGTCCTCTATCATTTTTAATAGTAAGAAATATCCTGTAAGCACCAATCTGTAACTATCATGGCAACCTAAGTAATATTTATCCTATGATGCTTTCTTAAAGTCACCACTATAATTTGTTAATCAGTTTGAGGAGGAAGCAAACAGGTTCAAGCTAATTGTGCAATTATATGGATAAGGATTTCTTGGGACTTTTCAGTTTAGTTTATAATATGAAATATAGGCTTTCAAGAATGCTGAATTGTATATAGTGCCCATAACTATAGTGGAGGAAAAGGGCAAGCAATCCAACCTGATTGGCATGGCCTCTCATTGTTGTTCCTGCTGTGTGCTTTCAAGTCATTTCTAACTTATGACAACACTAACACAAACCTATCACAGAGTTTTCCTGGCAAGATTTCTTGAGAGGGGGTTTGTTTTCCTCTGAGGCTGAGAGTGTGTGACTTACCCAGCGGATTTCCATGGCTGAGTGGAGATTCAAACCCTGGTGTCCCAGTCTCAAAGTCCAACACACAAACCACTATGACACACTGGCTCTCTCATGAAAGGACAAAAAGAAGGGGGCATACCTAACTGAATTAAATATTGGCATTTCCCCCTGCCATACTACTAATTTAAACTATTGTTCTAAAGATTTTTCTTTAAAAAACCTTCTTCTAACGGTAGCCTTAGACAGAATGAAACACTACATGAATGAACTCTGCTCATGCACCCAAATCTTCCCAGCAACTTTCCCACCTTATTTATTTATTTAATTATTTATTTACAGTATTTATACCTTGCTCTTCAGCCCTAAAGGCTCCCAGAGCGGCTTACAGATAGTTATTCAGACAGTTCCCCGCCCTCAGGCTTACAATCCAAAAACACATGACACAAAAGGAGAAGGGAATGGTGGTGTAGAAAGGAGTCAAATCCAGTGGTTCTCCTCTTCCTCTGAGGCCTGGACCATAGCAGATGGACTGGAGGGAGGACCCTTCTTCTTGCTCTGGCTAGCTCTGATGTAGTTGAGCCTGCCTTTTCACTCCCTCCCAGGCTGGATGATGTCCGATGGCATGGAGGAAGGGCTCTTCTTCAGGCTAAGCCTGATGGAGTTGGGCCTGCCTTTTCACTCCCTCCAAGATGGATTATTGCAGATGGCATGGAGGGAGGGCTCTTCTTCTTTAGGCTAGGCCTGATGTGCTCCACCAAATCCTACAGTATTTTCATTCTTGTTGTTGTTAACCGCTTTTGAGTCGTCCCTGACTCATGGTGATCCAATGTAGGAGACATTTCCAAGACTCCCTGTTTTCCATTGCTCTCCTTATGTCCTTTAACTTCATATCCATGACTCTCTTAATTGAATTAGCCATCTGGTGTGTGGTCTTCCTCTCTTTCTACTTCTCTCCACCCTTCCTAACATTATTTTCTTTTCCAATGATTCATGACTTCTCATGATGTGGCCAAAGTACAACAGCCTCAGTTTAATCATCTTGGCTTCCAGGGAGATTTCAGGCTTCACCTGTTCAAGGATCCATTTGATTGTCTTTTTCACTGTCCACGATATCCTCAGCACTCTTCTCCAGCACCACATCTCAAATGAATTTATTTTATTTTTATCCACTTCCTTCGCTGTCCAGCTCTTGCATCTGTACATGGTGATGGGGAATACAGTGCCTTGGATTATTCTAATTATAGTGCTCATTTGTATATCTTTACTCTTTAGGATCTTTTCTAGTTCTTTCATAGCAGCCCTACCTATTTCTAGTCTTCTGATTTCTTGAATTTAGTCTCCTCCTTGATCAATGTTTGATCCCAAGCTTCGGGAACTCTTTTACAATTTCAGTTTCTTCATTGTCTAGGTTAAATGTGTTTTGGTCCTCTGTAGTCATTATTTTTGTTTTCTTTATGTTTAGCATTAAGCCTTGCTTTGCACTTTCTTCTTTTATCCTTCTTAATAATTGTTCCAAACCTGTGATGTTTTCTAATAATAATATGGTGTCATCCACATCTTAGATCAGTGATGACAAATCTTTTAGAGATTGAGTGCCCAAACTCAAATGTGTTCCCGCACAAGGTGTTATCCGGTGCGGGGGGGGGGACTTCTGGAGTTTGTGTGTGGGGCTTCTGGGGGTAGGACTTCCCTGGAGACAGCTGAAGGCATGGGAGGGCAGGAGAAAGAAGAGGAAAAGGTGCATGCCTGTTCCTCCTCTTTCCTCCATCCTCTTGGGCCTTCAGCTGTCTCTGAAAAGGCAGCTAAAGGCACAGGAGGGTGGTGGAAGAAGAGGAACAGGCATGCAACTGGTCCTACTCTTCCCCTGCCCTTCAGTCTCTCCATGTGCCCTCAGAAATGGCTTCACATGCCAGAGAGGACACGTGTGCCATAGGTTCACCACCATGGTCTTAGATTATTAATATTCCTTCCTCCTATTTTTACTCCTCCTGTCACAATCAATGCCTGTTCTTCTTATGATATTTTCTGCATACATGTTGGAAGGAAGGGGTGATAGATTGTAGCCTTGCCAGACCTCCTTGCCAACTGGGAACCGTTCTGTTTCTCCATATTCCCTTCTAACAGTAGCATCTTGTCCTAAGTACAGATTTCTCATCAGTACTATCAGTTTCATTGGAATATCATCTGTTCCCAGTGATTTTTTCCCCCCAAAAAATTATTGTAGTTACCACCTTACTTTTTAGAATTTGAGGCACTGTTATAGTATTGTTATAGATTTACTGATTATCTTATCACAAATATACCCAAGAGAATTTACAAAGCTAAAATATAATACAGAAATTGTGATTTTGGACATCGAAGATTTACTGTCAACCAATTAGTCTTGTATTGGGATGCTTACCATATCCAACAGGCAATAATATCTTCCATGTGCAGCCTAGGTTACTAGGATAGTTCCCTGGAAAGCCTGGGCTTAGGATAACCCCAGCCATATTTGTCAGTGTACCACCACATTTAGCTATTTAAAAAATAGAAAAAGAAAGAACAAAATTTAATGTTTATGTTTATCCAACAATGAATGACTTATGGAAAGTTCATGATACAATTACTTATGCACTGTTCAGATAATATTAATAAGAAACTCACACTAGTAAAGAGCTATACGTGAACAGAAGGTTCATGTATGAACAAAATTCTAAGTGCACTTCTTGAGAATGCCTGTCCAGACATTCTTAAGAAGCATTGATAAGTAAAATAAATGTTAGTATACATTAAGGATGTACAAGATGTGAAGTACACTGATTTGATTTGTTTTTCTGGTTTGTAGGCAAAAAATTCATTTGTAC
Source organism: Sceloporus undulatus (assembly GCF_019175285.1). Taxonomy (NCBI): domain Eukaryota; kingdom Metazoa; phylum Chordata; class Lepidosauria; order Squamata; family Phrynosomatidae; genus Sceloporus; species Sceloporus undulatus. The sequence goes on from NC_056522.1 coordinate 139,553,443, forward strand.
AAGAGCTTTATTTATTTATTTATTTCATTTGCATGCCATTTTTCTCCCCATAGGGACCCAAAAAGGCCCACAGACAAAAACATTTAAAATCTCAATAAAATTCAAAATAATGGTGTGTGTGTGTATGCAGTATATGTTTTCTACAGAAAAGAAGAGGGTTTTTTTTGCACAAAAAATGAATTTCTTTCTGTACAATGTACAATAAAACAATAGTTTATGCACAATTTTCTTCTGCAAAAAGTTGTTTTTTGTGTGCCTTCAAGTCGTTTCTGATTTATGGCAACCCAATGGTGAACTTATCATGAAGATTTCTTGGCAAGTTTTTAAAGGCTGCATCAACACTGGAGAAATAACCCAGTGTGGCACCGCTTTAACTGCCCTGGCTCAAGGCTATGGAATTCTGGGAGTTGGAGTTTGTTGTGGAGTCCAGAGTGGAGCCTCACAACAACTGTAACTTGTTCAGGATCACCCAGTGGCTTTCATGGCAGAGCAGGGATTCGAACCTTGTCTCCAGAGTCATAGTCCAATGCTCACACCACTACCTAAAATGCAAAAACCTATCCAAAAATGTGGACAAAATCTTACCTGGTAGGGACAAAACTTGCCTGGTGTGGATAAAATGTTTGAATGTTTTTGTTCTTACATGCAAGAAGAAAAAAATTAACAGTACTATGTAAAAGTTGTGATGAGCATAGTTAAAATGAATGGGTTCTACATATTACACTGATAGGTATATATATTATGTGTTGACTTATAACCACTAAAATTGTACTTTGTTCTGTATAATTACAGCATGGGGAAAGTAGTTTTACCTCTGCTCTTTCTAGTTTTGTCTTATTGATACCCAACCATGAAATAGAGACCAGACACTAAATTTGATGAATAAAAGGCCATTTATTTAACCTATATCCTATTCAATGCTAAGCTCTTGAACATCAACCTTAAACTTCAAAACTCTTGAGGAAATTGATTAAAGTGAAAAGCCTGGTTCGGGTCCAGTTGAAGCCAGGTGTCAATTCTAGACCGTTTCTTCAGCCTTCCCTTTGGGCACAAACACCCAACCCTGAGGTGAATTTGATGATTCGAACTGCATCCTCAGCCAGTCCTAGGAAGGTAAACATAAGGCACTCTCCCCCAAATTCACTTGAGTTTGTAAGGTTGAGCAAAACCCCCATGTCTACCCCAAAGGCAGGTTATTTCACAACTCCAGGTCCCTTGACCTGTCCAAGCTGTTCCAGAGCCTAACCTTTCACCACAAGGGGGTGCCACTGATGTGCACCAAATAGTTCTTTAATCCCATATGGGTCAGTGAAACCTATTTAACAGCCACCCCAAGCCAATTACCAGTCCCTGCACACAGTATGGGGTAGGCAAAAAAAAAACCTGGGAAAGGGGGAGAAAATTCCTACCCGGCCCCAAAGCAACCAACCAAGTTCACGCTCCATTTAGGGCAGGAGGGTAGGCTGTTTTGGAGAAAGGAAGCCAGATTTTGGGGGGAGGGGGTTGCCCTTAAATACTGACTCCAATCCTCATCACATGCCCAAGCTCGGCCGGTAGGGTCTTGCTTATTTTTAAATTATCTGGTCTCATATCATGGAGGGTATCAAAGCCACACCCTCCCTCCAAGGCTCTGCCTGTTGTCCTGGTGTGACAACTTTAAAGTTTAGTTTATTCACTGTTAGCTTACTCAATTTATTCAGCTTCGAAATGCTAAACAGTCACCAAGGCAAATGTTTTGAAGCTTCTGAAGTTTGAACGATCAGTTATCCCCTATTTAAAAAAAAGGTTCTGGTGCTTTTAGGATATATATGGGTGTACTTTGGGGGTTGGGAACAACTGAATCTTCTGCAGGTGTTGAAGGGAAAAGAATTAAGGGACAACAAAGGGGTATGGGCTGTTTTTCTTTGCCATTTGAAAAAAGCCTTTTTTAAAAAGGCCATCCACTCTACTTTGAAGACATTCACAACATGTCAAATATACTTAAAGATCTAGAATTCACTAGTGCATTATGTTTTGAACACAGAAAATCAGCTTGCAGGCTGCGGAAATCTTTGGAGCATCAAAATAATAAACAAACTGTGCTGTGGCATGGTGGGGTTAGCAGAAAAGGGGAATTCCTGCAAATTAGGCAGAAAGACATTCCAGACACTGTTTCTTAAACATTTATATATAACCTATTGTGACATGTCTCATTTTGCCATGACACCATGCACTGGCCATTCCATTTCAGTAGAACAAATAAGGTGAATAAAGTAAAATATGGTTGGGAGCAAAGAAATCCCCAAGGACCATAAACAGGTCTTGAAATATACTGTACAAACATGTACAAGAGAAAAACTTTTTCACATTTGAAGTCATATTTCTTTCACAGTGGCTCTACCACCAAGTCCAAAATAGATTTTTCTGTGTGCTTTTTTTTTTTTTTTTTTTTTTTTTTTTTTTGCTCGTGGAGGGTGCTCTTGATCCAAGCTTCTGGGGATAATAAAATCATTTAACATTTTGCAATGAACATATTTATCATCAGGTAATGACCAGTTGTCTGAGTCTCAGCCAGACAACTGGCCATTGATTAATGATAAATATACTTTGGTGAGGATGGAGATAAACCATTAAATGTGTATTTTAACAAACCAAAAAGTGGCATTTTAATACCTTTTCTCTTTATTTCAAAAACACACACATTGACCAATGCACTAGACCAGATATGGGGAAGTCTTGTTTCTCCTCCATCCCCTAGTTTTTGTAACATAGTGACATATAATGACAGCTAAGATGACTTTACTTGTCTTTGTTCGTCTCCTAGTTTGTAAGATTTGAGGCAGCAGTTTTCCAGCTCACTTCTTTAGATACTATGCTACACATTAATCACTTTTACCATAAAGGCAATGACCCATATAAAAATATGTGAATGATGGATTCCTTATCTGTATATAAAAGGAAGTCATTCTCTTAAGTTCAGGCAATCAGGGCCAGTGGTTCTTGGATTGCAACTGGCTAATTTAACTTGACATTTCTAGTCATATATTATTGACTCCAGATTTAAATTGTTGGTTTTTTGTGCCTTCAAGTCATTTGCAACTTATGGAGACATTAAGATGAACCTATCACAAGGTTTTCTTGACAAGTTTCTTCAGAGAAGGCTTACCGTTGCCATCCTCTAATGCTGAAAGAGTGCGACTTATCCAAGTTCACCATGGTTGAGTGGGGATTTAAACCCTGGTGTCCAGGAAACTAGTCCAATGCTCAAACCACTACATCATGCTGTCTCACTACAGATTTAAATAGTGCCTGCTAATTAAATCCTCAGTTTGCTACTTATATCATTAAAGTGTGGGCTCATAAAAATTAAAATGCATACCAATACAAAGAGGAGAAGGATAATTCCAACGACGAACTGTTCCTGGCATACAAGAAATATGAGAACGTCCCTAAAAATAAAATTAAAAAAAAATCAAATCATATAACGATGAACCACTGTCCTCTGTTTTCCCAGATTTCCCTTGGCAATTTAACATAATGGTTCTAACAAGAAAACACCAGTGTTGCTAGCAAAATCCTTTTGCCAATTAATTTCCACCTGCACTTTACTACCCATGACAGTTTTCTAATTAAGGTTAAACAAAAGACTACTGCAATAATTAGAATTCCTTTAAAAATGGGAAATGAATTGTGCCACGTGTCTTAAGAAATTGTTTCAGAACCAGTGTTCTGAACTCAATTATTACACAAGTTTGCAGAGCAGTGTTAACATTCTCATTTACATTCTTCATTGCTCTACAAAAGGAAGGTGTCCTTCCCCACAAGGCAACAAATGGCTCAGAATAAAATGGAATTTTGAAAAGAAAAACAAATTTCTTCTTCAGTGGTGGTTGCAAAATAGGAATGTGCCATGATTTCTTATCTACACTGATATTCAGGGAATATCTACCCTATAGGTGTGATCAGTTTTATATCAATTCAAAGGTCCAGTTCTTCTCCTAAAAAGCTATCAGAATTACAATCTGATGAGAGCCCTTTTCAGATGTTATATATATAAATCTATTCATCACATCAGTGGGACTCTGCAAAGTGGCTTTGTCCCTCCAGATTGTCTAGACTGTTCCTCGTCTAATGATCATGCTTACAGTACAAACTTCTCTGTATGCACGACGGCTTGTGAACACTTGTGTTGCTGCATGAAGACAGTTCTCTTATGTGAAGGCACTTTGGCTGTAACATTGGATGCAGGGGAGAAGAGTTCTTTATCAAATCAGGGGTAGTGCTAATAGATGTGGCCTAGCTTATCATTTATTGGATTTATTCCTAGATATAATGCCTGATTAAAGTGGGTGGTATTGTTAATTCTTTATATTTTTGCCCTCCTCTCCAACACACATAGGACCTTATCACACGGAGGCAGTTACGTGAGTAAAACGTTGCTGAACTGTTGCAGAAGCACCGAGGTGGGATCGTCCATCACGCTTCTAAAACGTAATTGAGGAGTCCCGCTTTCCTTCTGTTGATGGGGAAGCCATTTTTTAAATAATGGATTATCCGCGAATGCTTCATCACTGGAAGGAAAGCGGGAAGCCTCAATGACGTTTTAGGAGTGTGACAGATGATCCCACCTTCACACTTCTGCAACAGTTCAGCAACGTTTTACCGATGTAAGTGCCTCCGTGAGATAAGGTCATACACATTCTGTAGAATGAAAGCAATTACAGACACCTCTCCACATTCATAGGGGCTAGGGGCCAAAGATCCCCACGAAAGTGGAAAAAACCACAAATATGCTAGCCCCCTCCCATCAAGACCACTCCTAACTCTCTTTGCAACCTTGAAACACATACCCTCCCCCACATTTCAAAAGTGTGTTCACTTTCAATCTGATGTTAATAGCCGCTACTTGAAGCTTTGACATCCTCAGACCTTCCCTGTCGGTTTTAGCAAAAGCAGACCCCATTTAATATTTTAATTTGTATCCTGCCATTTGGCAGTGATAGTGCTAGCTACAAAATCTTTGCTTTTCTTAGACCTAAATAAGAAGGATCATCAATTAATTTTTCTATCAGGAATGACTGCATTAATATATTCTTACATTATCATAATATAGCAATTACCACCCAGTGAAGCAATGCCACAGACTGCAAAGGTTTGATTAGACATATAAGATCTTTTTGTTTTACAGGCAGTGTGGCAGGGCTATAAATGTTTTGAGTGTGGAACATCAACTCTTCTTTTATGTTTCAAGATGCTAACTCCACTACGCAAGCAAAAATGTGACTATAATTGATTATACAAATTAACATTTATTTGCTTTTTTTAAGGAACAATACAGAAAGATCTCAGATTCTTAACAGAATTAATAACCAATTTAAAACATTGGGAGAGATTCTCAGTCAGAATTACGAATAACTATAACATTCTAGTCTTCCTTGAAAAAAATATGGAAGAGGGAGGAGCAGGCAAACCTCTTTGAAATGATGGTGTTAACAACAGTAAATAGTAAATAGTAAAGGCTAATTCTGAGGTCTTTGTAAGATGCGGATTAGTGATATTATTAGCATCTCACAAACTCTTAATTGGTTGAAAGCCTTCAACTTCTTAATTGGTTATTTATTAGTAGCTGCCAGATTGGTCATCACTAGATTTTGGAAAGATTTATAGTGGTATTTGTGACAACCTAGTATAATAAAGTATGTGACTATTTTGATTGGAAAAAAAACCCTAACAAACCTAAAATAGCTAAAGGAAAAAAGGAAAACACAATTTTACTGTGATTTGGAATTGTTTTGTTGACTATAGGACAAAAATATTGGTCTTCAAAAGGCATTCAAGTTTTTTTTTTTTTGTTGTTGACTCTGTAAGGAAACACTTTTGACATCTTTTATTTTGGTATTATAGCTGTGTAACCTAAGTTGAAAAGTAAATTTGTATACTGATGTAGTACAATAATATCCAAAATTCACAAAACATTGATATATTTACAGCTATTATTTTGTGGATTTTGAATGTTATTGTACTTAGCTATAAGGCTTACATGGCTACCCCAGATATGTTTTTGCATACTGCTGTCAGGCAGGGTATCTGGGATGTTATGACATAAAATCAATTAAATGATAAAACTAAATAGCAACTGTAAATAAATAAATATTCTTTACAGCACAATCCTACACATCAATAGGAAGCCTTATTATTTTCAATAGGCCTTATTACCAGGCAAGTGGGTATTGTAGCTGCAAGGTAAACATTAGGAGAAGTATCATAGGTCAGTGGGAAAGAACAGGTTTTTCAGGTAGGAGACCATGGGTTCTGGTATTACATCTAGTAGCTGATATGAAAAATGAAAGACCTTTGTTGAGACCCTGAAGTCTTAATGCAATCTTTAAACTGAGTCATTGTGAGTCACAGTAAAACTGAGCCAGATGGTGGAAGTTAAGTCAGCTTTCTATGTTTTTGTTCTTTCTTGAAATGTTTATAAATTGCAATTGTTAATAAACTGAATAAACTGAAGTGCTTGTTTACGGACTGCAAGTGCTGTTAAAATCCTTAGCTCCAATTTGGAACACTTTAGAAATTAGATGTTTGTGTCTATCTTGCCCATTGATTTCAATGGGATATATCTGGTGGGACAGATCACTGAACTGTAGCTGTTTCATTTCAGAGGACAGAAAAAAATTAAACAGCAGTTGTGGTTCTGGTGCTGTAGCAAATTATGCTGACAAGGCAAAAATATGTATGCAAAATTTTAATGTTATACATTTTCCTTTAGAAAACAGAATGAGGACAATATTATTGATCATTGATTTGGATCCTAATGTAAACCAGAGTTAGCTATATTTTTATTCAATACAAAGATTCAAATATAGTCCAAAAGCTTATATACATCTTAAGCAAACAGATGATCTGAAACAGAAGACATTACAAGATGTGCTTTATAACCCTAGAGAGCAAAACATATATGACATTTTGAAAGAGAATCTGGGTACCTGCAATGTGTATCCTGGCTCACACTGAAATGACAAAACATCATTCACCATATATCTATCGCCCATTTTGAATCCATTGCTAGGGATTACTGGTTCTGGGCAGGCAGCAAGGCCTACAGCTAAAATAAAATAAAGGGAAAATGGAACAAAGATATATTAAACACCCATTTTTCCAAGTTTTCTTGTTTATTTGTTGTTTAGCACCTAATATGGTCTAATCATTGTACAAAATCTTATTGTACAAAATTTTTAAAGCACTCTGAATCACTAACTGACATGAATCACCATCTAAGAAAAGACAAGACTTTAGAGAACAGGAAAACAAGGAGAGCAGAAAATGAGCTTTAAAAAAACCAAACAGCAATCAACAGTAATTTTCTGTTTTCTTAATCATGTTTTATTTGTTCACCGTTAGATAAAATCAACTTTAACATGTAGTGATATAATAAGCATATACATTCATTCAAACACACACAAAATATTTTTTTTGGTAAAAAAAAAATCATGTTCACATATTAATGAGTGTGTGTAAAAATGCAGGCCTGCAAGCATCTGAAAGGCGTAGGACAGACTGCCCCAAAAGGGTGGCCTGCCAGTGGCCTAATTTCCTCTGGAGAGAAGCTGCAGCCACCAAACCGCGCGGCTTCCCTACGGAGGACAAAGAACTCTGAAAAATGGGTTCTTTTTGAGCCGCAGGGGCAGCATAACAAGTGCTCCACTGGCGCACTCATCACGTAAGCGTCATGCGGCAGCGTGCGGCTACCACGTGGCATGTACATAACAATGGCAGCGCCCTGTGTTATGCCGCCTGTATGTAGTAGGGTTAGGGACCGTGCAGTTGCCGTGTGGTTCCTAACCCTAAAATTGGCACTGGTACGCCGCTTGTTGGCAGTCTGTACCACACCAAAATCTCTTAAATGGGACATTGTATAATGTGGGATAATCTTACTGCAAGGGGTATTGGGATTTAAAATAAAAGGGAGAAAGAGCTAAAGGAAGATGGTGTACAACTAGATAAGGGATTCTATAGCCCACTTACTTTACATGCTGAAGTTCTCATTCACAGGTTATGCAAAGAAAGTACTGTTTTCAAGGGTAGCATGCCTCCCCTGTACAGCAAATTGCTTACTGAATGCTCTTCACAGATCAGCTAACTCTTTCGGTGTAGGACATAAAACTCATTAATGACAATATTGATAACTCTCACTGTGATTTCATTCTAGTTCCTGCTTGTTAAATATTTTGCCATTCCAGCATGAGAGATACATCCATGCACATCATTAAAGTGACCTCCAATATTTTCAAGGCATCACTGCCATTAATGTCAAGAGATTTCATAGGGCTATAATCCTGACAACATTTATGAACATATATCAGTGTTCATTATATGACACTCTTGACCAGCCAACATAAAATTCCTTGAGCAATTTGATCCAAACAATTTTCCTAGCCCTTTGTTTATTCCTTTTCACAAATGTGTATGCATGGGTAAGCGAAATTAGAGTTGTGGGTGTGATTGGGATGACGTCTGAGTTGAACTCGAGTTGCTAGTTCTCTCTGAAACCACAAAAAATGAAGCTGCAACTCAATCGAAGATTCATGCAGCCTTCAGAATGGAGAAAGACAGGAAGAAACAATTGTTTTCTAATCCAAACCCCATGCACTTTTAAAAAATGCGGATTAAAAAGCACAAAACAACAAACCCCAGTAAATTTACAAAAGCTCTTGTAATCATGCCCAACAGAGAAAAACTAGTGAAAATTTCCATGAGCGAGAAAGAAATAAACACAAATGTACATCTCTGCACCTACTACACATAAAGCACCACACCAGTGCTACTATATATCTTAGGGCAGGATATGTTAAAAATAAATAAATAAATAAAGTTCTTACACCCATTCATCTGAAATCTGGCAGCCTTGAATTCCTCAGAAGAGGTAACTACACTTCAGAATTTCTTCCACATCGCAAGAAATGAAAATATTACTGGCACTTCCCTTTTAAAACAACTCAGCCTTTATAGATAAGTAGCAAAATCTCTTTGGAAGTTATTTATCTGCTACTTGACAGGTGTATTCCTTTCCTTTGCAAACACATTTTATCCAACTTGGGGGGGGGAAGGGGGGAATTATTGCCATTTTTGGATTTTCATTTATTACTAATGGTAGTAATGATCATCTGCATTGCTGAATCTTGATTCAGGCTCAGAACATGGTCAGAAGCAGACTGACTCTGAAACAATATGAACTGAAGGACTGAGTTGGGATCCAAACAGAATTGTGTCTCTAATGTGCATATGTGTTGGCAGAGAGATATAAATATATATGTTGTTGTGGTTCAAGATAACAATGTAATTTCCCTGATGCATGGGTTTGTAGTGAGTATCCTTGTATCTTTTTATATACACACATATACATCTGATCTAGGAAAGATAAATACAAATGGGAAATTGGCTAATGACAGCATACTGTATGAAAAATATCACATCATTAATCATGGAAATAAGCAAAAATATATCTTACTAAATGGGACATGAAACTGTGATTCACATATGTTTTATGGTAGGAGAAAAAATTTAAAAAGAATAACAAGGAGATATGGAATCAAAACAACACTTCAACACGTCAAATCTTTCATCTTGGATTTGAGCTATATGACGTACTAAGATAGAGAAAAATGTATTTTGCATGCAGGAGAGATTACACATTCATTTCATTTTGAGATTTTATCCAGAATCCTTATGGAAAAAAGCATCCACTTTGATGAAGCTTTCCCACATCAGTTCTTTCTTTTTTTGAAAACTGCTGTTTCCAGGCCTATAGGCTTGGCAGTGCTACAATACCTCTGACCAAATGCATGTACCCAGATCTTATAACATAGTCAGCCCTCGACTTCTGCAAGTTTAACTTCTGCAAGTTCGGTTGTTTGCAAGGTGACACTCATACTGCTGCAGCCGCTTTCCTCTCGCTTTCTAGGATGGACGCGGCACTTTGCCCAAATTTCTTTGCCCACAGAGACAGGAGCATAAACTGAATTACCCCCCCCCCCAAATAAAATAAAACTTTGGACTGGTCTGTGTTCCCATCTCTATGGGCTAAGGAGCATGGAGAGTGTGCACCTGGTGGCTGGGCCTTGCCACCACTGCTCCTTACTCCTAAACCTTGAGGCTGTTGTGTACACCTTTGAATTCTGCCTCAAAACAGATAGGCCACCAGTGGAGCTGTTTAAGTGGGAGGCTTAAACGCTCCCTATAATCTAGACAAATCAATAAATTGGCTGCAGGATTTTTGAACCACATTTTGGCTATCGAGTGAAGATATTAACAAATCTCCATGGTGGTGGTGCTGAGACAGTAAAAACATGCTACTAAGCGAAATCCTTCAGGCCTCATCACTGCTCACTATCACTCCTTTGTACAGAAAGTATTTTAGACGTTGCTTTTAAAAAGTGTCTCAACTAGATCTAGACCATCTGATATCTAATGCTTGAAAATGAAACCTGTTTAATGGAGAGATGAATACATCCACTTAACAAATAACTTGTAGTATAACAGTGTGCATAACTACTTCAATTAGTTGTTCACATGCTGTGATACAGACAGTAGCTAAAACAGTTGCAGTTTGGAACTGAGAGACTTTTATATCTTTTTAAAAAAAACTAATTACAGTATAAACAGATTTTTAAAAAAATAGTTTGGAGAAGCACTATAAATCTATTGTTAAAATTACAATTTCTCCTGTGAACCCTGTATTTCTCTATCAGTTAGATAATACTGTGTGTTTTTTTAAATTATTATTATTCTGACTGCTGAACATTTGAGAATAACTTTAATGAACTCCTTGCAGAGTTTGTTGCTCCTTTGACTCAAGCATTTAATTAATTCTTCCATTAATCTAAATGGGCTTTTCCACAGCTGGTGATTCCTTGTAGCAGAGAAAATAACCTGATGATATGGTTGATTTCATATGTATAGCAATAGCTGTCCATCAAAACTAACAATAAAGACTGCATTCTTATTGTTAGTCATCACAGAATTCTAAAGAAAAGTGCATGGCACTTAAAAGTGAAGAATATGCATCCTATTAAATACTCCCTTACTCTTACAAATGGTCTGTATTCTCTATCAGCTACTTAGTTAAGTACACGTAACAGTTACCTAAATTTATTCATCTGTAACTGTTTTTTAATTTATGATCACTACTTAGTCACAATTGTGACAGTATTGCCACAATCATTATCTACATCCCCACCCCACACTACCCATGCATACACACACAACCTACTTTAGTTGTATGGGGAGAAGGAGGTCCATTTTGCTGGCAATTGGGGCCAGGGGGAATGACACTTCCATCAAGAGAGTTTGGGGTAGGAGAGATTACTTTCTTAAGTAGAATTAACTACATGTCTGATAGAGAATACAGGTCATTATAACTTAGGAGGCTCACTGTTGTCAAAAGGTTGTTTGAGGCCATCAGAATCTCTTAAGGATTCTCCAGCCCCATGTGAGGCCTCAATTCTAGTACAAGACCAAGCACCAATATATGTGTTTTTTTAAATTTTAAACAAAATAAATGTTACACAAAACCCCTTGGCAAAATTAGTGTCTTCTTACCCTTTCTGAAGAGCCCACATACACATACACGCACACAAGGCATAACAAAGCCGGGCAATCGATCATAAAGACACAAAGAACCATCTAATCTTACTGCTTTTGCTACAAGGCAGTGATTATTACATTTAATAAAAATTGCTTTGCAAGTGAGCAAATGATCTGAAACCACAACAACAATAAAAGTGCACTTTGTCACAGTGGGTCTTGTCGCAGAGTATCCTCTCCCTAGTTCTTTTCTTTATCATGTGGGGATGAATCAAGTCAGAGTTTACTGATGTAGATTCTGACAAACCTAGGAAATTATCAGACGGGAGAAAATTGGGGAAGAAAAAGGCATACTCCCAGCAAAGTTGTGTGATCACACTGAAGATTTTCAGACAACATCGCATTTATTCAGGACTTAATCCATGAAGATGCAGGAATGCTGCAGTAACAAAGCATTTCCAGGACTTCTCCCAGCTTCCCTCCCCCCATCTGATAATCTCCCTAGAATGTATGTCAGGGGTATAAGTCTTTATTAATTTAATTCTTGCAAGGAAGAAGAAAGCATTTGTTCAGTTTTCTTTCTCATGTGACTGTCTAGGGCTTACTTGCCTTTACCTTGTCACTACTGCTGTCCCTGCTGCTTTAATCTCAGGTCCACAGCATGTGTCCAATATTCTGGGTAGGCGCTTGAGCTACTTAGGCAGACGTTAGAGGATAGAGGTGTCACAGTCCTCCTTGGGGTCTCCAGCTGTCAGCCTCTCCTATTGGTTTCCCATGCTGGGCAATTCTCCACTGCATCCTTCTCTCTTGGCCATGCTTTCCCTCCCATTTGTTTCCCCCTGGCCATTCCACTGTTGACTGACAGGCCTTCTCTTTGGCCTTATTCCAGCCCTGTCTATTTGCCTCCCTGTTTTCTTCCTCGCTGCCCATTTTCTCCCAGTTATTTTTCTTCTCCCCTAGTTACCCTGCTTTCTCATCTCATCTCATTGACCACGGTATCCTTCTGGGACGCCTGAGGGAGTTGGGAATTGGGGGCACTGCCTTGCAGTGGTTCCGTTCCTACCTCTCGGGCAGGTCCCAGATGGTGGAGCTGGGGGACTGTCGCTCCGATAGGAGGGCCCTGACATCTGGTGTCCCTCAGGGAGCGATTTTGTCCCCTATGCTATTCAACATTTACATGAAGCCGCTGGGAGAGATCATCCGGAGACATGGGGCATGGTGTTATCAGTACGCTGATGACACCCAGATAATTTTCTCTATGTCTCCGACTGATACAGTAACTAAGGATGGCATCTCTCCTCTAGATGCCTGCTTGGCGTCGGTAATGGGCTGGATGAGGGAGAACAAACTCAGTGTGAATCCAGGGAAAACGGAAGTACTGGTGATAGGTTCCCCGGTTTCTGGTGGTGAGATCTGTCACCCGGTCCTGAACGGGGTCACGCTCCCCCTAAAGGACTCGGTGTGCAGCTTGGGAGTGCTCCTTGATTCGTCGCTCCAGTTGACTTCTCAGGTGGATGCGACGGTCAGGAGTGCCTGTTATCAGCTTCGGCTGATACGCCAGCTGCGTCCCTACCTGGACCGAAAGGACCTAGAAACTGTTGTACATGCTTTGGTAACCTCTCGATTGGATTTCTGCAACGCGCTCTACATGGGACAACCCTTGTACCAAACCCGGAAGCTGCAATTGGTGCAGAATATGGCAGCCAGATTGGTCGCTGGTAGTTCCAGGTCGGACCATGTAACACCTATTCTAAAAGATCTTCACTGGCTGCCTATTCGCTTCCGAGCTCAATACAAGGTGTTGGTTTTGACCTATAAAGCCCTAAATGGCTTGGGCCCAGGGTACTTGGAGGACCGCCTCTCCCCATATAATCCGCCTCGCACACTCAGAACTTCCGGGACTAAACTGTTGGAGGTCCCTAGGTCCAATCATGTGCGGACCTCACAGAGGGCTTTTACTACTGCTGCCGCTCCCCTTTGGAATAAGCTCCCTGTAGAGCTTCGCTCCGCTGCCTCATTAGCTGTTTTTAAAAAACAGTTGAAAACATACCTATTCCGGCTGGCCTTCCCACCTTAATTTGTCCATTTATTTTCCTGCTCCCTTTCCCCTCTTTTCTCTTTTGACCCTGGATTGATGTTTAATTTTCATTTTTTTCTGCCCCTGCCATGTGTATTTTTCTATTTTATTGTTTTCCTGTTCCTGTCTTGTAGTAATGTTTTTAACTGTTTATTGGATTTTAACTTTGTATTGTAACGTTTTTTAAATTTTGTAAGCCGCCCTGATCATATCCATGGAAGGGCGGGGTATAAATAAAATTTATTATTATTATTATTATTATCTCATCTCCCTGCAAGCCTTTCTTCCACTGTGTCCGTCCTCTTTTTTCTTTTTCTTTGCCTCACTCTCTACCTTCCGTTTCTTTTGCTGGTTTGCTTCTGCATTGACTCCCTGTCTCTCTTTTCCTCCATTACCTTTGCCCTGTGTCACTTCACCTCTCCTCACCTGTTGTGACTCCTTTCTCCTTCTCCCAGCTGCAGCATCTCTTGAACTGAAGCCAAAACTGGAGACACACAGCATCAGTTGCCACCTCCTTGCTCATCTTGTTGACTTCATATCTTCCATTGCTGCTGTAAAGGTAAGTCTGTTTCCTTGCTCTTCCCACCACAATATCTGTACGTTTTTCTTGTTTTTAATTACCCCTCCCCCCCAATTCCTAAGCATAATGATGTAAGAAAGGAGAAGTGACCTTTTATCAGGCTTGGGGCTTTGGCCAGGAGAAATGCTTGTGAAACCATGGGAGATGGGTGTTCTTTAATTTTGTAAATATTATTTTTATCCCTAATGCATGTCTACCTTCACTAGTAGTGAGGTTATATATTGCAGATGTCTTCTGATAAATTGTAGATGAGAAACACATGGGCCTTCCTGGTGTGCGGGCCACTCTTCCTAGTTTGGGGGCAACTGTCTACAGGAAAACTGACTGAAAAATAATGGACAGCCAATAATGGTAACATGGAAGAACAAAAAATATATACCAGAAATCAATATCACCGCAACACAGCTTACCTCCAGTATTTTAGGAATGATTTATTTTTAGGGTAATAGTTTGAGCGTTGAGGCAGGTGGTTGATTCCATACATGGAATAAAGAACTGGAGCACTTGGCAGTGGCTTAACTGGGGTCACAACTTTATTAATGGCAACAAATCAATCTGTGAGGCATTTTGTTGAGAGCTCAACATTCACTACTGACTACTGACTAGATGAGGAGGAGTTTGACTGGACTGAACTGTCAAAACAATATACTATATTTATCTATTTACTTCAGACACTCCTTTTCATTTTTGAAACATGGCATCCTTAGTCACAACCCCATGAACCCCAGGATCCAGAGTGTGAGATAGTCTAGCCACACCAGGATGTCTTCTTCTGTGCCCCACAGCCTTGAGTGGTAGGTCTTAAAAATCCCATTTCACCTTAATAAATAATAATAATAAATAAAACTTTTATTTATATCCCACTTTTTGTTAAAACAATCAAAGCGGCATACAACATTAAAATGATACAGCAATAGATACCATCTCCCCCCTTAAAAAAGGATTAAACAACAATTAAAATTACAAACAAACAAAATCTAAAAACAATAATAAAATAATACAGTAACAGTGGGCAGAATCATCACATATATATGTACATGAAGGGATCTTTACGTGGATCTTTATGTGGCCGGGTGCTATTCCGAGAAGGCCTGCTGGAAGAGATCTATCTAGGTTGGTAATTTGATGGATCTTGTCCGGCAGGCCATCCCATAAAGTGGGAGCAACTGCAGAGAAAGTCTTCTGGGAGGTCGCAGTCAATCTGGTCTTTATGGACTGCAACAGATTCCTCCCAGAGGATGTGAGTGCACAGAGTGGCTTGTATGGAAGAAGGTGATTCCTTAAATAGGTTGGGCCCAAACCATGAAGGGCTTTAAAGGTAATGACCCGTGCCCGGAAACTAATGGGCAGCCAGTGGAATGACTTCAATATTGGTGTAATGTGGTCACTCCTGGTTGTTCCTGTAATCAATCTGGCTGCCATATTCTGTACCAGTTAAAGTTTCCAGACTGGTCTTGAGGTTACTAGTGCGTGTACTACAGTTTTGAGGTCACCCGGTTCCAGGAATGAGCGCAGCTGGTGTATCAGCCGACGCTGACTGCATGTGTTCACCATGTGTTTCTTCTTTTCAAACTACTCTGAAGCTGTGACCATTTGGCCTATCCTAGTTAATGGCAACACATTTCATACTATGAAGCTAGCAGCTAACAGAGTTAATGTCTGTACCTCAAAAGATCCACCTCCATCCCATGCATATTGATTTACTTGAAAATCTGACTCAGCCAATCAACACTAGTGACACATACCAGGAAGGGAGGATAAAGGGAGGATGTCATTAAAAATCCATCTGAAGCCGCAGAAGGCAAGGATGGACTTTATGGTCTGTGTCAAAGTCTTGCCCTCACTAAATGCAAGTGTCCTGAATTGGTCTGAGGCTGGATACAACAATCCCTCCTCGCACGCACACACCTGTTGCAGTGGGAAATTATATAAGAAAAAGTTTACTTGAAATGCAACCAAAATAGGTACACATTGTACACAGTAAGTTAAATGCTTCATCAAGTTTCCTCAGTTGCTACACTTGCCTCCATCTTAGTCTAGAGTCACTTATTCTGTTCAAAACACACAAGCACATTAGCATTAGTGAAAGCAACTTGCTGCTGCTGTATATTCTGGACTATTTTCTGTGTAGCGAGTTTCTCATTTACATTATTATCATCCACCCACTGCACAACTGCTTTGTTTACATAGTAATACTAAAAAACAATGATGTTCTAGAATGATGCCTGTTGTTCATATAATCAGAGCAATGCAAAAGGTAAAGAAAATTTATCAGAAAGAGGCCATGCTGTCTAGTGCGCTGATGCTAAGCATTCTAATAGAGTGTGAGTGCCTAGGAAGGGATGGCAGGGATGTTCACCCTGATAATCTGGCTCCCCTGCTGCTGCAGCTGACATGTAGTGTCCACCAGATGCTATAGCAACCTGTGATGGGGAAAAGGCTGGCAGTTGTACACACTGGTTGCCTAGTAGCATGAAGACACTGGAAACCAGTGGGCAGCAGAGCAGTAAGAATCACAGATGTGCAGCAGGGAGGGAGGAAATTGTCAGAATGCAGTAAGTGTTTAAGATGTATCACAACTTTTTAGAGGGAAGTGAGGGCAGCAGGCTCAAGAATAAAGCAAAAATTACTAAACGTATAAAGGCTTTGTCAGAAGGAAGGAGAGGTAGCTGGAGTTGATCTGTTTGAGGCTTCCCAAAAATTAGGTTTAGAACATTCAGACCTCTGGCTTGTTCAACTGCTCCCTCTTCCATGGCAACATCAGAGAGCATGCAAAAAACCCTTTTCAGGCCAGTCATGCAGAGAACCGGTCCTCCCCACAGCCCAGTGAGGCTACCAGACACACAAACCTGCCTGTCTGCCTGCCATAGACAGTGTAAATTGTCACAGGAATGCCTCCACCACCACCTGAGCACTGACTTGTACTCAGACAAAACCCAGTATTGCACCTGATTCTGGTGATAAATAAATCTGTGGGGGCCTGATGTAACCAAGAGAGCACTTCAGAGCACATTAGGGGAATAAACAAGGCTTCAGGGCTAGGTCTTCCAAGCCTCAGTCCTGATGCTATGTGGGTCTTAATCCCCAATACATGCAAAGTGGGCCAGTCCCTCCCCCTGCAACACCTAAAGGAACAAGGGGTGGGGAGCAAGGGCAGATCTGTAGTCAATAAAACCTGTAAAAAACCCATGAGCTTGTAGCTTCAGAAAGGGCTGAGGCAACTTGCATCTCAAAAGGAGCATTACTTTTTATCTTGCTAATGGAACTTAATGTCCGCATTCCCACGATGATTAAATCCAGATCGTGATCTGGGTTAAATGGGCATGGTTGACACTGAATCCGATTTTAGAAATCAGTTCAGAAAGGGGGCCATGCTTTTTGTCCATTTTTACCCATTTAACCTGAGTTAAAAAGACGCTGGGAAAATGGGGTGTTTTTTGGGCTGAATTGATTTATTTAGAATAGGAATCAAATCTGCCTTGGTTCCCACTGGCAGTCCGGCCCGGGGAGCAGCTAGCATTACCTGGCCTCTCCTGGCCCAGCCTCCTTACCAGCTTTTTTGGCCGCTGACCTCCTTCCCTGGGCTTTTTAAAAATTTCCCACGACTGGGGAGGCTGGAAGGCGGTCGCAGAGAATCCAAAAGCCTTGCAACCTCCTTCCCGGCTTTCCCCCAGCTTCTCTGCGACCTCCTTCCAGCCTCCCTGGCTGCAGGAAATTTTTAAAAAGGTGCAGGGGAGCCGGTCAGCAGCCAAAGAAGCTGGTAAGGTAAGGAGGCTGGGCCGGGGATTTTGGGGCAGGACAGGCCGGGCCAATAAGCTGTCCCCACCACTTGCCGATTCCTGAACCGATTCCTGAAACTGGCACAAACATAGTGGGAACCACGTTTTTTCTGAACTGGAAACTCAGAAGGAGGAGAGGCCTGCCTGCCTGCCTGAATTTTCCTCCAGTATGACCTGAACTGAGAACAGCCACATCTTGACAAAATGCAGGCTTGTAACTAACATCATCATATTTCCCCCCTCCTCTATGATTTTTAACATCTTTGCCTGATGAAAAAACCAGTTGATTTTGGATGTTATTGTATAATAAAACCTGGTGTAACAGAAATGCTGGTCTGTGTCTCATCGGTGGGTAATGGAGATGAGAGAACTACAATCTTCTCCTACCCTTGAAGGGAAGCAACTGAGTCACAGAGCCACTGATTTTAATG
Organism: Sceloporus undulatus; assembly: GCF_019175285.1. NCBI lineage: Eukaryota > Metazoa > Chordata > Lepidosauria > Squamata > Phrynosomatidae > Sceloporus > Sceloporus undulatus. The sequence goes on from NC_056522.1 coordinate 139,571,875, forward strand.
GGTCTTAATTTCAATTATATGTGTTAAGGACTGGAAAGTTTAAAATCTAAAAAATAATAACAATCAGGTAACATGATTATTGTTCACTCAGAATATGGCCATCTCGTGATTACTGTTCACGCACAAGATACAGTCCCAGATCCTAACTAACTCTCTGGCAGTAGAACAGTTAGTGCTCAAGAGATGCTCTCCCTGGAAGACATTATGATAAAGACATATTTTTCCGGGTTTCCCCTCCTCTGCATGCTCTAAATATCTGCTGCGAGTCAGAGGATACTCTGGAATGTATGAGGAGATGCAAGGAAGGGATACGTAGAAATAGTCTCTCCTTCTTTTCCTCCAATGAAAGCCCCCTGCTATATCAGAATCTCTCCTGTGGATGGCTCTTTTGGATATAGAAGAGAACTCAGGATCCCAGCTCACAAAAACTTACTAACTTTTTTTCTTCAAAGCAGCAATAACAGAAATTGCAAAGTCAATACAAAAGCATAATTTGGAGCTTGTGTTATACGTGCCTTATCCATTTCTGTGCAAACTAGAAAAGGCTTCAAAATTTAAAAAGGAATCATGTGGATTAGTTTGGACCATAATTCCTTTGTTTTGATGTGTTTCTCTAAGATGAGAAGTTGTCTTTTTGAAAGCAATGACAGAATTTTACCAGGATTTATTTACTTATTTACTGGAGTTTAATTTCTCTCTTGAAAAACAGATTTCACATTGTGGCTGGCCCTAAATTGGTAGCATACACATACAGTACTGGAGAAAAAAATGTTTATTTCAGATTAATTTAAAATATTGCAATGCATTTCTTTAGTAGTTGTTTAGTTAATTCATTTAATTACTTTAAACTGCATTGCAATAATTGATTATGAATGGAAATGAGTAACAGCCTAGCTATAAAAAGCATTTATTGTGATTGGAGACTTAACTTGTTTTATAACTAATAGAAGACCTGTTATTATTTGTAATTATTTGCAAAGATGTAGCAGTGCAGTGTGGCACTTTTAATGACAACACAGAGAGAATTTAAAAGAGGGCCCTATAATGCAGTGTCTGTTAGAGAAGGAAGACCGAATGCAAAGGAAGAGGAGTGCAGGGGAAGAGACAAAACTATGGTAATAAATTCAGCAGCAGCATTCCATACATTGGTGGAAGGACCTGTTTTATTGCTCACTTGCTGCATTCAGATGCAACATGTAATCGTGTTTTGTACTAAAGATGATTAAATATGCTTAGTACAGTTCAAACCTCCAGACAGAATAGGCAGATTGGAATTTACAGCAGGTTGTTTTCTGCTTTTAGTCCTCTCATGTGTCCATGATGCAGTACAATAGGACCAAGAGTTCATGGTAGGATAGTCCCTTGACTAGAGATGGAAAACCTTTTTTTTTCAGTCCACATTTTGATGTGGATGCCACATGAAACTGAATGCAATCATGGGGAGAAATCCACATTTTTCTGAGCATCATGGGTTTTTTTCCACATTTAAAAAAAGATGTATAGGATGCCACATATTAGAAATATATCCATACAAACATGTGTATTAAGGAAAGTGCATTCAAAGCCACTATACCCTACAGGAAGAAGGGTTAATATATTTCAGAAGGTCCATGCAAAAATCTGTGTATAAGTAATAGTACACACGAAACAAGTGTCAGCTTTCATTAGAGACTGCCTTAAATGGCAGAAGTCTATTTCTTAGTTTGAAAAACAGGATTTTTTGCCTTTCTTTTGGTCAGAAAAAGGGTGGTTTAGCAGTGCTAAGTGCTGCAAAACAGTGCAGGTGTGTGTAGGTGTGATGGAGTCTCAGGGCTTATTACCACTAACACTTTGTCTAATATATATTTTAGTTCTGGGAAAGAATGAATGTGGAAGAGCTTGATAGTAGCTAGGGACAGAAGATCCTGATTAGAGTTTCTTCTCATTAGGATTTGTGACCATTTTGTTCTCTGTCTTAAATGATTTAAGAAGAGTTCATTCTGCAGTATGCAAAGGTTTAAAACCTTTGATAATACAAGTGCCTTTTTGATGTTCAAAGCATAGTTTAAGCAACCTACAACAGTAACAGATTGGCTAATTTGAATTTTAGGAAAAACAGACTCCAGTCTTGAAGCAACCTTTCCATAAGATAAATCAGCTGGTTAGAGTACAATCTGGGCAAACCTTATGATATCCTTTATTCTAGGAATTTCCCCCTACTGGTTTCTCACAAGCAATGGGTAGTGGTGGCTTTGATGTCATTGGGAGAGTGAATTAATTCCAGACTTTAGGCTGAACCTTAAAGGAGCTATCAAAGATGCTAAAAAATACCACCAAAATCATTATTGTGTGCCTTCAAGACATTCCCAACTTATGGCAACCTCATGGTGATCCCATCACAAGGTTTTCTTGGCAAGATTTATTCAGAGGGGTTTTGCCTTTGACTTGCCCAAGGTTACCCAGGGATTGTTCCCACTACAATTTAAACTGGATCTTGATCCGGTTTAAACCACGATGGTTCCCACTTAATTCGAATCCCTGAAGTGATTCAGAAAGGGGGGGGGCATAATTTTTACCCATTTTTATCCATTTAACCAATGTCAAAAAGATGCGGGTAAAATGGTATGTTTTTGGGGCTGAATCAATTTATTTGGAAATAAATCAATTCAGCCCAAGTGGGAACCAAGCGGAATCGAATCGGATTCAAATCCGCTGTGGTTCCCACCAGCAATGGCTTTCCCGGCCATACCTCCATGTTCCATCCTCAGTCCTCCCAGCCTGCCTCTCTCCTTCCTATCCAGCCTCTCCTCTGCCCCCGGTATGGCCAGGAAGGATGGCAGGAGACATGGTGGGGAAGCTGCAGCTGTTGCTTCCTCCATCAATTCTTGAAACCGGCGCAAACATAATGGTAACCACGCTGTTTGCTGAACCAGTTTCAGGAATCGGTGCAGGAAGTGAATCAAGAGGTAAGTGGGAATGAGGCCTCAGTGAGCTTCTGTGGCAGAGCAGTGATTCAAATCCTGATATCCAGAGTTCTAGCCCAACATCCAAACCACTGCACCACACCAGCTAACTACCCTCAAAATAGTTTAGAATAAAAATTTGGATTAAAACCCACAGTAAAGTTCCCAGACCCCACCACATCATTTTTGTGCCACCATCCCAACTCCCTTTTCAACAAACAGTAACTTAGCAACTTGGACTTTTCTCATTTTATTGTGGTTATTAGTAACAGTCTTCTAGTTAAATACTGGGGCACTAGTATACTGATTAGTCATTATTTCCTTATGCATTCATTTTTGGTAAAATAAGAACTTGTGTTGTTTATTCCTAATATTTGCCAGTGAACTAAATTCCTCATTTTGGAGTGGCACAGTCTACCATATGTGCACAACACTTGTGCCAAAGATCCAAGGGACCCATGCCAGTTTGTGTAAACAAGTGAAAAAAGAATGTTTAGTAATAATAACTTCATGCTACAAGAATGAGCAGGTAGCAATTCAGGGTCTGTGCAGTATCATGTCCTCTTAGGTTTATGATTATTTACAGAGGATCAAAAACATCCACTTATTATTTGAAACAACTGCAGTTTATTGCTAAGACCAGACTGCTATTGGGGACTCTGGCTATTTTAAGTCCCAGGCAAGCAGTCTGCAGTCTTTGGGCCAAAGACTGAGAAAAAAGGTTGAAGAAAAAATAGAAATGGATAAAATGATGGTAGAGAAAAAGAGAAAGAGGGGAGTGGTCATATCCATTGCTGGCATCTGCAGTCTACAGATTGAAAATATTTAAAAATATATAAATTTCAAAAAATAAACCTTGATCAAAAGAGGCACCATTTTACTATGCCACTTCTCGTCCCTCCTTCTCCTTCTCTGGACCTCTCCCAACTGATTCCCAGGTGCTGGAGGAGAGGTTTTAACATTGGATTGAGAAAGGAAGCAAGTGGATTTAAATGGAGAGTTGTTTCCATAGGAAGCAAGGTCTTGAAAAAGGGACTGGAGAGATGGTTTTAAATGGAGAAGGTTTTTTTTTATAGGAAGCCAGGTCTTGCAAAAGGGACCAGAGAGAGAAGCAAGTGGATATAAATGGAGATGTTTTTCCATTGGAATCCAGGTCTTACAAAATGGAACAGAGAAAGAAGCAAGTGGATTTCAATGGGGAGATTTTCCCATAGGAAGCCAAGTCTTGCAAAACGGAGCAGAGAGAGAAGAAAGTGTTTTTAAATGGGGAGTTTCTGTGATAGGAAGCAAAGGCTTGCAAAACAGACTGGAGGGGGAAGGAATTGGTGTCAGTGGAGATTGGGCCATCACACCTCTTTGCCTTAGGACTCTTCTAAGCACTACTGATATACTGCCCCCTTATATGTCTACTCAAAATTTACGGTCAATTTTGGGGTATAAATTTCTCTTCTTATAGTTGAGTATATACAGTATGTGTGTGTTAATTCCATTTGCATTAAACAGCTTCCTTTGATATAAACCTCCTCCTCCTCTCTCTCTTTCAAAGGAAAAATGACCAGAATAACCATTATATCTCTCAATCTGAGACTTTTCCAAGCTGAACCACCAAACCAAAAATAAAACACCAGATTGTGGAGACTGAGAGAATGTCTAAAGTCAACTATAGTGATGGGAGTTGTAGGGACTCAAGGCAGCTATAAAGTTATAGTTTAAGGTATTATAAGAGCAATTGGCTCATGTTAAGTACATCTCTGTAGCTGCGCACTCTGGAAACCAGGTTCTGAATCCCAAATACGCCATGTAAACCCACTGGGTGAACTTGGGCAGGTTACACTCACTCAGCCTCAAGGGAAGGCTGAGGTTCGGAAGCAGTCTTGCCAAGAAACCCCTGTGATAGATTCACTTTAGGGTTGCCATAAATCAGAAATGGTTTGAAGACACACAACAACATCAACAATTCCTTCCAAATCTAGGATTCTATGTGTTCCTGCATGGCAGAATGGGTTTGATTGGATGGCCCCTGGGGATCTCTTCCAACTCTAGGATTCTGTGGTAGCAAGGGGGACAGGGCTGCTTGCCAAAGGGAAAATGCTGGGTTTTGTTGCATTTAAAGAAAACCTTTTAAAACCTTTTAAAGTTTAAGCTACAATTTATGTATCTGAATCCCAGCTCAGTCTTGTAGACCCACTGTGTGGCCTTGGGCAAGTCACAAGCTTTCAGCCTCAGAAGATGGCAAAAGCAAACCCCCTCTGAAGAAACTTGCAAAGAAAACCCCATGATTGGTTTGCCTTAGGGTTACCATAAGTCAGACATGACTTGAAGGCACACAACAAAAGCAACAAAGGGATCGTAAATAAATAAATAAATAAATAAATTGTAGTTTAAACTTAAGAAGGCTTTCTTTAAATGCAACAAAACCTAGCATTTTCTCATTGGGAAGCAGGACATCATCATGACAAAGCAACAGAAGATAGCCAATTAGTTAAGCCTCTACTTAAGACCTTTTGGTAATACACAGCCCTGCCCATTGAATTCTCATTTCATTGGTCTTGTCCCTTCACTTCATTTGCAAATGGTTAAAAAATCCTTATTTCTTGTTAGAGAAGTTGCATGTTTTACTGCTTGTTAAAGAGATTATGGAATCCTTGAGTGACCAATATCTCGTATGTTTAAGGAAGAGTGACAAGAATTCTTTATATCTCTACTGTACAGCACCACAAATGGTCCCTGACAAATTGCCCTCAAATGTGATCCACACTACTGCTTGAAATAATAGTTTGTTAAAACAACCTGGAATAAATAATAATTTATGATCCTGGCTAGTATGTAGCCACTTCTGAACAGGAATTACTGATAGTCTAATCACCCATTAATTTATCTAACCTACTTTCAAAGCCAGCTAAAATGGCTTTAGATAACCATGTCCTGTATACTAATTCTTTACACTGGAGCCTTTTCAGTAAAGTATTGCTAACTATTTGGAGTCACATCGGAAATGGCCCAAAAGGTTTGGTGTAACCTTGAGAATAACATCAGTATCAACTAAAGATATCACCAACTGGGTTAGTTAAATCACACTGAGAGCATAGCATCTGCAGGTATTCCTAAAATATGTCATAAATAGCTGCTGCTCAAACCCCATCCCCAGACAATATGTAAATAAGATATACAATTTCATCTGGCATCACCAATAAATTACTCTTTTTCATATAAATTACAAAAAGCTTTGCATACAAATAGAAAAGGGTGTGTGTGTGTGCCAGAAAATAAAGATACTCAGTGGCTGAGGGCTGGTTCTGAATATTTATCATCATCTGGAAAATTTGGCCTTTCCAAAAAATCTGCACACATTAACATTCTAGAAAAGTGATTACCCCAATTATAAGTATTACTATTGATGTTTATTGGAAAATTTACTTATTTGCAACTGCTCATTAAAAGGAGATGAATATCAACATTAAGGGAATGCTAGCCACCTTCATCTACATACTCTAATAAGGCTCAGTCTCACAGAAAAATTGTATTGCCTTCTGCGAGGTAACATAATGTTTACATAGTTAAAGGCAAAAATGTTTTAGGCAGCTTACCTTTGTTGAGACATTACTCAGACTAATAATTCATACCTGTATTCATGTTTAAAAATGAGAATTGCCTCTGGAACTATCTGCTTCTCGTTAATATGAATAGTTGCACATATTTGCTGTTGTACATATTCATTGTAAGAGTTGAAAAAGGGCATAAATGCCAGTTTTATGAGAGGAATATGCAGGGACATCATACTTTAATTTATAAACATTAACCTAATCCTAATCTTTAGTATACAGAATTCTACATGGTGAAATATGAAAAAAAGAAAAATGCAGTTACTAGAGAAAGGATTTCACCCTTGCTCCTAAGAAAATTCAGCAACATCTATGCCCACTGATATGGTATTTTTGTGTGTAATTTTGAACTATGTTTTAATGTTGTTAAAAAATTATTGTATTAAACCCATGGACTTGTAGTTTTCTTTTCTAAGCCCATATTTATTTCATCTACCAATGTGCATTAACAAACGGAGTTTTGCTGATCTCCAACCCAAAAAACTTCTGGGAGCAAAAAAAATCTTTTAAAATTATGTCATTTGTCACTTTAGCTACCTTTTAGAACTGAAAAATAACGTGGAGAACTATAGGAGCTGTTCAGAAACGACACAAGTAATGACCGAAAATGCATCCTCACAATTAATTAAAGATCACATTTGCAAAAAAAGAAAGGAGGGAAGGAGGGAAAGGGAAGTAAGGGGAAAACATAATGATGTGAAAATAATTTTTTTGGCAAAAAATATACTTGTTCCCTGATCCTAGTAGATGGAGCTGAGAGAGAGAGAGAGAGAGAGAGAGAGAGAGAGAGAGAGAGAGAGAGAAACCTCTACGTGATTCATTATGATCACATGAAAAAGAATGAACCAATAATAACTAGTAACTTAAAGAGCACTTAAATATATCTAAAATTGCTTCAGATAGGTGGACAGATACACAGTGTGGCTATTGACAACCTCGAACATTTCCATAAGAAGACAACAAAGACACTAAAGGGTCTGATAAAAGGGAACAATTGAGGGAACTGAATACATTTAGCTTGGAGAAGACTGAGAAGTGACATCTTTAAAATCTAAAGATTTGTTATGTGAAAGGTAAGATTGTTCTCTTCTTCACCAAAGGAAAGAACCCAAAGTAATAGCTTGAAATTATGAGAAAGGAAATTCTGACTAAGTAATAGAAAGATCTTTGTGATGTTAAGAATTGTTCAATAGTGAAATGGATGGATTGCAGGGTGTTGGACTCTACTTTGTTGGAAGTTTTCAGTGAGTGTTTGAATGGCTACCTCTCATGGATGTTTTAGCTGTAGAATATTTTCTTTATGGGCAGGAGCTAGAATAGATAGACCTTGGGTTTATATTAATTATGAGTCTATGCATTATAATATAGGTAATATTCAGGATATATAAATATTTACAGAAAAATAAATAAATATACAACGTAGCATCCAAATCCATTATTTTAAATACAACTTCTATGCATGTAACATTTTATTAACACGAGCACTTTCAATATCTCTATCTCCAATCCAAAGGCTTTAAAGAAAAATAAAATATGATAACTGTCTGCATAATTATTAATATGATTAGCATTTTTAACAGTAGGTAAAAGATTTTCTTGAAGAGATTACAGCTTCTGTATTTGATGTTACATTATCTCCTTGTGAATAACTTTGCTATGAAACCTTGATCTCGACAAGTTGTAATGCTAAGTATTTGTTAAGAGTTTAATTCTTAACCCATTTGTGCCAATTTGCTCCTTTATCTCTTTTTCTTGTTTTATCCTGTGTGTGGCACACATCCCAATTATGTATATATGCCTACACATAGGCACATAAACCATAACAAATGTAAAGAAGAAGATGTAACTGACTTCATCCATGTCACAACAATATATATCATTATTTGTGGGACAAGTCGACCTAGCATAGGATCTGAAATTATATATTAATGCTGTCTGGGTGATGGTTTAAAGAATAACAATATGAACCACACTTTTCATATATCTACAATCAGTACAATAACCCCACCCACCAAAAACAAATCTTACTTTTGTATTCCAGGTGAAAACCTGCCGCTGCCACACTAATATCAGAATGAAAATGCAAATAAAGTTGATTGGACGTGCTGTTCAGCAGAGCTGGTACTGTGGTACCTGCCAAAAATATAGTAGAAATATAATACACGCAAGATATATCCAATATAATAGCTATTAATGAAGCAAAATGTAATCAAAGCATCCATTGTTTCAAGAGGACATCCAGTAAGCATATCTTGGGCCACATTTTTATACAGTATATACTTTACTGGGAATGAGTTCCACTAAATTAAATGGAACATACTTTTCATAGGATTGGGTGACATAGTCCCATGGTTTGGTTACAGACTATAATACTATATACATAACATTAATATTACTCTAATTTATGTTATCCCAGATTCTTCTTCAAACCTCCATATGAAATCTGAAGGTGATATTTAATTCACAAGACTGCATCACAGCTACTCAAAGACACAATTTCTATTTGGTAAACATGCATAATTAATAGGATGGGGAGTTGCTACTTCTGTCACCCTCTCCCCCTCATGTACAAAGTGACATTTCTGAAGCAGATAACTTTCTCTCTGCGTGGAGGCTTTCTACTGATTTTCCATGTTCATTATTTAAGTGGAGAACCTTCACAGACAAAGGAGGATCTCTTTGGAAAGTTGTCTGCCATGTGTTTGCCATCTACGCCAGGGATGGGGAACTGGGTGGGTACAAGGGTCAATTTCTCCCCATGTTATGGTTTAATGGCCAAACTAAATGCCAAAAATGCAACAAACAAAAGAAAACAATAACAAAATTCACAAGAAAGTCCACTTCTAGTTTTGAAAAATAACGGCATTATTTGATGATGAACAACAAGGTTGAAAAGTAATTAAAAGAATAATTATTCCTCCTGGAGGCTATCAGGAGAAATAATTCACCCTTTTTATGAGTAGATAAAGGACATTTTATGAGCAGATAAAGAACACTTTACGTATGTATACAGAAGCCTGTACTGTACAATGTTTACAAAAGAACCATATTGTAAAACCCTATGTAAGTCCTGATAACTTAATTGTAATTATCTACAAATGAACAGAACATGTAAGATTTTATTCTCACACATGTGTGTGAAATAGAATAATGCAAATCCTTAGCTTAGTTTACCGGTTGTAATGCACTACAGGTTGAGTCTCTTCTATTTGGAATTTCAAAATGAAAGAAATATTTCCAAAACCAACACTTGTTTCATGGGTGGCTGAGGTAGTGACACATTTACTTTCTGATGGTTCAGTGTACACAAGCTTTGTTTCATGCACAAAAGTATTGAAAAATATTGTGTAGGCTAAGAATATAAGGTGTATATGAAACAAATGAATTTTGTGTTTAGATTTGGATCCTATCTCCAAAATATCTCAGTTATGTACATATATGCAAATACAGGTATTCCAACATCCTTTAAAACCCAAAATCCAAAAGAGCTCTGGTCTCAAGAATTTTGGATAAGGGAAACTCAACCTAAGTTTCTCTTGGACAATTAATACCTCTGAGCTTTATCAGTTGTTGGAAATAAAAGATACTAGAACTGGTTTATTAAGTTTGATATAAAATACTTGCCTGGAAAATTAATTTCCATATCTTGAGCTGGTGGACTTTTGTTCTTTTGGGATCTACAATCCTACAAGAATCCTCCCCCCCCCCCCATTTTTATTGCCTTCTCAAGCATCATCACCTCAACTCCTATGTGCTAGCCATCTCATTGCCTTTTGCTATCTCACTCTTCCATTACAGGTATCTCGTCATAAAAAATGGGATTTCTGATTCTAAAAATAAGGTTTTGTGACATATACTGCTGCCTTTTGCACTCTCTGGTCTCTTTCACACAGGAGGCTTACCTGTGAGTAAATCGCCAAAAAATCATCAGAAATCATGACAGAAGCAGGATCGGGGTTCACAGACCTGTCTGCTTCTCCTGTCAGTAAATTGTCATGGAGGAGTTGGGGATCTCTTCTCCCATTAATAGAGCGTCCTTGGAGCTGCCATTTGGTAATAATGGGATCTTCTGTTACTGGCGGCTCCATGACAATTTACTGACAGGAAAAGTGAGACCTGACGCCTCCACGACGATTTACTTATGGGAGAAGCATGCAGGAGTGTGAACCCTGATCACGCTTCTTTCATGATTTTTGATGATTTCATAGTGATTTACTCATGGGTAAGTCTCCCATGTGAAAGGGTCTTCTCTCTGTCTGCATGCATGTATAGATGTATAGGCACAGATAGACAGACAGACAGACAGACAGACAGACAGAGACAGACAGACAATAGATAGTATGCACATATAAATTGATATAGATCAAGATAACTGCCTACATTTTAAAATTCACTTTGGGTGACTTTGGACTTTCTCCAGGTGTGTGGCTATGACGACTGACATGAGGAGCACCTACACTTCAAATTTATATGTTTCTCATAATGAATTCAATGCTTTATGGGGAAAATCTCATCTCATGAGACAAATCACAAGCAGACATTGTTTGTTGCTATCTTGCATTGAAAGGCAACAAAACAAACAATAATAATGACAGTTATCACTTATATAGTACCTTTTTTGTGTCTTAAACACTTCAGAGAGATATAAACTAGGTATTTGGCTGCATTTAATTTCTTTCATTGCCAATGTTTACATACCTGAAAAGCTTCCAAGCCTTGGTGCTGTCATGTCACCACCATCATAGATTTCAAGAGAATCCCAGTTATGTTCAGTGGCAAAGCTTATGACCTGGATCTGTGAAAACAATGTCACTGAGTGTTCATTAAACAGAATATGTTCAGGAATAGTGACAGGAAAGACAAACAAGGACAGCACGTTTGACAGCAAACACACACACACAAGCTATACACATACTACCTTCACAGTGTTGTAAAGTAAATGATTCTAATTATAGCACTGAGACTTTAAAAAAACTACTAGGACTGGATACTGCTTAAAATGAACTAAATCGAGTCATTAGTTCCAATAAAAGTAGACTCACTGAATCAATGGATTATACATACTTGCTGAAATACCATTCAGAAATTGACTCAGAATGTCAACTCTAATAGGCACTAGCAATTGAATTTAGGGCATAGTAACAAAGACTGGAGGACCCTGTTGTGCCTGTGAAAAATAGACTTTTAGTGCCATGGCCTAGTCATGATAGAATCATATCACTATGGTTCTATTTAAACTGCCTACATCCTACAGAATCCTGGGATTTGTGATTTGGTCAGAGGCATCAGAGGAGATCTCCGGCTGAGAATTCTAAACATCCTTCCTGAAACTGCAAATCCCAGGATTCCACAGGATGGAACCATGACAATTAAAGTGGAATCAGGTGGTAACTGTGCAGTGTGAAAGGGCTATCTGAACAAACTACTGTCCATTGGAAGTGGTACTGTCCAGAAACAGGCATTTTATAATAATCTGTTGAGTAGGTTGGCAACAACTGAGTATGGCATGGTGGAAACAACAGCTCATTATAAAAGAAGAAAGGTTTTTAAGGAAAGAAAGAGGCAGACAAAAAACATTTTGGAAAGAACTGTTAAGTTGCAATAAATATAGTTTTGCAAGATACAATCACATTTTGTCATCCCAGCCATCTGCTTCTGTTTCTATGCACATACAGGTTAGTTTTCAGTATCTCTTTGCTTAACTAAAGGCATTTATCAAGGGGGGAAAATCAACAATTCCCACTTCCAATGCATCTTTTCAAAATCTCTTTGAGGTTTCTTCAACCCTCTAGACCTGCAGGAAGGAAGGGTATTCACCAAAGGTTACTCTCTTCCTTGATCCACGGAATGATAACTTCAGCGAACAAAAAGATACTATCCACAAGGGTTCTTGCACAGATATTCTTCAGCTTAGGAGGGCTCACTCACAAAGTAATTTACTCAGGGATGTGGAGCTCACAAATACTTTTTCAAACCAAACTCAGTCCCAAATTCAATTTGTAATCAAAAAAATCTGCAAGTTTAGGTGATTGTGAGCCAATGCATACACCCAAAGCATATTCAATAAGTGAGTACATTTTTAAATCATTCATAAAATTTTATGCATTTAAAAATACCTAGTTAATGGAAGAAAATAATGCATAAATATCAGAAATACATTCATGTAGAAAAACTTGCACAGAAATACATCCATTTCTGTGCAAGGAAGAAAAACTCATAATTTAATGTGTCCCTGAAGTGGAATGTGCTTTCAGATAGAAATTGGAGCGCCAAAGAGTTTGGCTTTTGCTTATTCATACATCCCAAGAAATAGAACAGCTTCACAGGTGTTGTTTGGTAGCACTAGAAGCCATCCACCTGAAACAACACATGTTTAATGGTTGTCAAAGAGCACACATGACCCCCCCATGTACCTTTTCAGCCTAGCCGCACCCCAGCTGAAGAGTTTTTCTGGGTCACTACAGTCTGGGATGCAGGGAAATGATGACTGCAACACTCTCCAAATCACAGGGCACACTAAGACAAGCATTTGTGGCAAGACCTCCAGCTGTCGGTTTTCAACTTGCCCTGGGAGAATGCTGAAAACATCAAGTCCCAGCACCCTGATATTCAGCTTCTCTGTGGCCTTTCACTTGGGGTGCTGCTAGGGATTTTCTGAGGGAATGGCAGCATTAGACATAACTATAATGACACAGTTCTGTCAATAGTTACCTCCGATGATGTAGGACCTGGGCCTAATTTTTTTTAGCAAGGCATTTTTTTAAATTAATATATTAAATGAAATGTTGAACGCTGCAAATTCTGTACAAATTTGCTACCCCAACTAGTTAAATGAAAGTTGTTTTAGTTTCCTTTGGTTCCTTTCCCTATTGTGCTGCTTAGGAAGGCATGTTCATCAGGTCCAAGTGGACACATGAGAGTCAATTTGTTTTATTTTGATGCTTGAAATGGAGAGGGAAGATAATAGAGAACAAAGCTACATAAATGCTTCATGGTTTCGTTCCATTAGCATAATCATTATTATTTAAACTTGGTGAAGTTAATTTAATAGAACACATTGAGTCACACTGGTTGGTTATTTTTTATAGCTGCCATTGAATGGTACTATTGCTTTACTTAGCAATGCTCAAATAAATGCTTCGGTTAACAGTACATCAGTTCTAATTCTTAAACATATTATTTTAACTATCTCTCTTTGAAACTACATTGCATTATAGTCAATGAGTTGGATGGAAATGCTTTTGACTTTTACGCACGAGTTCCTATGGTCCACTGAAAGTCTCCTAAATAATCTATTTGTTAGAAACATGAAGATATAATTAAGCTAACCGCACTCTATGATTTTGACTAAGGGCTGAGAAAGGAATAACCAACCAATAATATATTTATTTCTATTATTGTAAGGAAGTTAAAATCCCACTGTTGGAAAAATATGGACTTGCCTGAATACCTGATCCCTCAGTTACTATGATTTTCCATACACAATTCAAGCTGTTACCATAAGGTTCAGGATAACCTGGAGACAATATAGTACCCCTCCGTTCAGTGAAATTCCGACTGCATGGCACTGAAAGAAAATTGAATTAGAGATAGTATGAAAGCCAAAAACACATGTAAAAGAACATTAAAAATACAGGTAAAATCACATTTCTGTTGTTTTAATAATAATCAGTATATAAAGGATGGAAGGAAAACACAGTATTGAAAGGAATAGATACATTCATACTTCTGATAAAGATCATGCCTGTCAGACCGTGATAATTGTATTTGAAATTCAGAAGATTTCTACCATCTTCTCTTTTGTTTCATTCCATACTGCAGGATAAAGCATCACAGGAAAAATGGACTGAACTAAGAAAGAAAGCCAAGAAAAAGCCTCAGAGCCTGGGAAGTTGCGGATCCAGAAAGCTTTTTTTTCCTTTTGGAGTTGAGGACAGAGAAAAAGGGAAAGGGACAGGGCAATCCTTCAACTACATCCCTCATGTTTGCAAAGACAGGGGAAACCATGGTTGCTTGCCAGGCTTGCCCATGCAAAATTATTACGTTCATCATTACTTCTCTTTGTATCTGTTATAAAGCAGAAGAAAAGGGAGGCTTCCTAATATCTATTTGGAATAAAGGTTCAAGAGTGAAAGAAGTGAAAATCTTTGGCACTGTTCACTTTGGACACACTTAAAAATAGATTTTTTTTTTGCTATAATGAAAATAAATCAAAAGTTGTATGCACTTGAGAAAAACTACAGATAATATACTTCCAGTTATTCATTTCTTATTTTCTTTCCCCTAAAGACACACTGTCCCTATCAGTATTATAAATAATTGCAATGTACCAGTCTAGGGAGAAGAAGAAGAAGAAGAAATCCAATTAAGAAGTACAAAAGAACACAGAATTATATACACAATTCTACTGAAGAGTGTCAAAAACAAAATGTAGCCAGTTAACTGAAGAAAGAAAAGAAAGCCATTTTGATTTATTTTATATAGAAACACTAGGAGGTTTACGCTGCAAAACTGCAAACTGTATTAGCTAGAAATCTGATATAAATAATGTCCTAGGAAAAGCCCAATTAATTAACATACCATACAGGTGGCTTCCCAAGCTTCACATTATATTCCATATTATACTTTTAGAGGCAGTCATGTTGATAATAAATATTCAGAAAAACATACATCAACCTTGTTAAACTAATAAATTATTATGTGAAATACTATACTGCTAACCAGCCAGCTGGTACTCAATTACTTTTGAAATGACAAATTACTTTTTTAAATTGGACATGGGCAGAATTAATCAATAGAGAGAAAACATAAGTGCTTAATACTACTTGATGAAACAAGTAGCCTTCTTAAAATTCTGATTTAGAAACAAATGACCTAAATACAATAAGCCTTACCCACACAGCTTGGCACTGTGTCGTTCCACTGGGCTAATGCGTTTGGCACAGACTGACAGCGGATAGCTTTGGAGCCTTGCAGAAGATAGCCGGGACTACATTCAAAGCGAACTACAGAACCTGCTGAAAATTCAGATCCAATCCTCCTACCATATCTGGGCTCTGGAACAGAACTGCATTGTGTATCACTAGTTCGTGGAACCGCTGTATGAATAAGAAGAAAGAAAAGCAATCTGTGAAATAAACCATACACATCATAGAGAATGTGCTTTCAGACAGTAATCATTAGGCTCAGAGTTACTTCCATTGATGTTCCAAAGGTGTTTTAATTAGATGTCTGCTTTAAAACTTTTTGAAAAGCGTACTCAACATTGTTTTAGGTGTTTTAATTTCTATTGTAAGCCTTTGAGTCCCATTCAGGATAAAAGTGGGGTACAAATCGAGCAATTAAATGAAATAACTGAACAATACATTGATGGAAATTTAATTTGCTGGATTAAAGCAACAAAGCAATCAGGATTAATAGTTTTTGGGGGTTTTGGGGGCTACATGGCCATGTTCTAGAAGAGTTTATTCCTGATGTTTCACCAGCATCTGTGGCTGGCATCTTCAGAGTATGCTTGCCTGGAAAGGAGTTGGGTATATATACACTGTGTGACCTGGGAAGGCAGGAGTGATTTGCATGTGTATGTTTTGTTGCTAATGGCAGGCCTCAGGATCGGAGGGTTTGCAAAAGAGGATGAATGTCTGCTTGATTAGTGCTCATTGTCTGCTGGGAAACCCCTGACCCTGGGAGATTTCTCATTTGCATTTGTTGAGTCTTCATCTTGCTATTTTTCAGGACTGGTAGCCAAACCTTGTTTACTTTAAGAGTTTCCCCTTTCCTGTTGAAATTGTCCAGGTGTTTGTGGATTTCAGTGGCTTCCCTGTGCATCCTGTCAACAAATTCAAATGAGACTAGGGAGAGACAATGATGTAGTGAAGAAAAATGGTCTGAGGATTAAGTTCGTTTTTTGTATGTCTTCAAGTTGTTTCTGACTTACAGTGACCCTAACACAAAACTATCATGGTGTATTTATTGTCAAGACAAATTCAGAAAGGTGGTCAGTTGTGCATTTTAAACTTGAATCTAGTGTATCGGTTGCACTCATTCCTTGACATACCAGTTTTGGCCATGGTGCCCATGCCTTGATTATACTGTGCCTGAATTAATGTAGCGTACGCTACATGGGTCTGCCTTTAGAAACTTTGTAGAAATGTCATTTGGTCAATATCCTTGCAGCCAGATTGCTGACCAGGGCTAGTTATAGGACACATAATCATCTTGTTGAAACAGATCCACTGGACTGTTGTTTTTGTGTGCCTTCAAGTTGTTTTTTTTTACTTATGGTAACCATAAGGCAACCTACAATGGGGTTTTCCTGGCAAAACTTGTTCCAAAGGGTTTTTGCACTGCCCTCCCATGAGGCTAAGAGTGCATGACCTGCCCAAGGTCACCCAGTGGGTTTTCATGGCCAAGCAGAAATTCAAACCCTGATCTCCAGAGTCTTAGTCCAATTCTCAAATCATCACACCATACTGGTAAGTAGACCAGAGTACCGACACCAAAAATCAATTAAGCTACTCTTGACTGGTCTGATAATTAAACCTTTCAAAAAGACAAGTGTGTCAGAAAGAAAATGACGAACGCTCCCCTCAGGATGATATAGTCTGATTTATTTGATCAGGACCACCTTTGAGTAAGAATATGCTTAATTGTAGCCAATATGTAATATATAGCAGATTAACAAAGATAAATTACTGGATTAAAAGAAAAGGAGGAGGCGGCATTCAAGTTCACTCTGTATTAAGTGGTAGAGCATGGAGATATTACAGGGTACAACACCAGAAATCAGCAAGATGGGCACCTGGCGATGGTCCAGGATTCAGAAGGGCTTGTCTTTACATCACTCTTATGAACTGTACTGAACTCTGACTGTGCGTGGAGTTACTAAATTTTCAAAGTAGCAATAAGGGGTAATCAAAAATTATGAAGTGTGATGTTGACAATTAGGTGGTAATTTTTTTTAATTAGAACTTCAGGTGCCACAGGATTCTTGTTGTAACTTGCTAGCTCATCTACTTAGTTCTTTCTTCTCTGCCCTGGGTGTTACCATTTAGAATTAAGTTGCTCATCAAATTGCAAAATAGGTTATCAAGCATTACTGTGCACAGCTTTCCCTCCTTTATGAATCTTGCCTAGCAATTAACAATCAGTGACTGGTCAACATAGAGAAAAGGCCATTTTGAAACTTTGCAACCTATTGCCAGTCAGCACAAGACTTATCTATAGGCATATGAGGCATGGCAATATGAGGTCCATCTCATGTCTGGTGAAAAGAGGCCCTGTTAGGAGGGTTTGAAACTACCCATTGGAACCACTCAAATTCTGGGACAATGGCATCACATGGGAGGCTAAGTGATACATTTCTTTTCATTACAATGTCTTCCACCTTTTTGCTCCAGATCTGGCATCTTCCCCCCCCCCCCC
The DNA here is from genome assembly GCF_019175285.1 of Sceloporus undulatus. Classification (NCBI taxonomy): domain Eukaryota; kingdom Metazoa; phylum Chordata; class Lepidosauria; order Squamata; family Phrynosomatidae; genus Sceloporus; species Sceloporus undulatus. Next base: position 139,589,843 of record NC_056522.1, read on the forward strand.
CAAAAAAATGGAAGTCCACTTCATACTGAATGACAATATTTCTGATTGTGAAGTCAATAAATGTCTACCAAATATAACACACAATTTTTAGATTCTTCATGGATAATACTAACAATGTAGTTCTCTCTCTCTGTCTCTCTAATTTATCTCTACTGACAAGTCACCTGTATTGAGTTTAATTGGATTTATTTCTACGTAAGTGAGTATATTTTTAATTTAAAACTACTGACAGTAAGAAAGAGAAATGAATATAACCAGAAGTATTGCCACAAGTCACATCAGTTCATAAAATGGCAGGGACAAGGGACTTAGGCTCATGCCGTGTTGCTAACCTTGGCATTTAGATGTAGCAGCCTTCACAAATGGCATACAACATAACGTGTATTTCTGAGATGTACATATGTTGGGTAAAATTGTGTGTGTGTGCATGCAGGTGTGAGCTTTATGCATAACAGGTCTAAATAAGCATTGCTCACAAACGTGTGCCCTTTAAAATCATAACATAGAACAGTAATCTATATAATTGCAATGAATGTTTCTAATTCAGTGTGCTGCACTCTTTAAATCCCACTGATTAAAAAAAAAATCAAGTCCAAGAAGAAGAAAAACAAATATAAGTTGTGGACTTCATTTGTAGGTTACTATGAAACTCAGATTTCTTAGTGCATTTTGCCCTTACTGTCTAATATTTCAGATCAAAATTATAGGCTGATGGGCAATGAATAAATATAGATTAGTGAAACTGCCTCACAATTCCACTATCTTTCTGCAGTTCCTCTGAGAAGAGGCTATGCTGATGGTAGCAGTGCTGCTGACAAGGTCTCCCATGTTAGACAGGCTTTTGCTGATGAAATGTGCCAAATAGCTACTGGGCAGCAACAGTAATGGGGAAGAGTTGACAGTAGCACAGGATCTCTTAAAGACAATACCAATGGCACCATAGCTAACATTTGCTAGTAATGTGCAGAAGGAGGAATGTGACTTTTACTATGAAAATCCTATGAAGAGATATTCAAAATAAAACAGGAGACAGTGCCAGAAAATGAGACTCCTAGGTCAGAGGGTACTCGACAAACTACTGGGGTAGACCAGAGCCTGCTCTATAAGAGACTGACCAAGATCTGCAGGGGAAAGCTTTCAGTTCCACCATCATCATATTCATGTTTGGTGAAGACATGGGAGAAAATATTACCAGCGGCTGCTCCCAAGGTTTGGAACTTCTTTCACCAGGAACTCTGGTTGGCCTTCTCTATGCTCTCTTTCTAATAACAGGTAAAGACTCTTTTTATTTAAAGAGGCACTTGGTTTTTGTGGCAGATGGAGCTTTTAATAAGGGGTCCACAAAACAGTGATACTCGATAGAGTCAACTAAAACTGCACCAAATACATCATGGGAGTTTTAGAAGCTCTACAAGCAAAGGTACCAAATCAGAAGAAATAAAGAAAAAATGACAGTGTTAGAGCCACAGACTTACATTTTGTCAAATGTGCTTTTTTGTTGTCAGTTAAGATGAAGAAGAAGCCAGTGAAGCTTCAAAAGCCTGCACAATCTATTCTGTACATCTTGCCTGTCCCTATAAAGGTATTATTTGGATTTTGGATGTTATTGTATTATGCTGTATAACATGGCTACCTCTGGATATGTTGCGTGGCGTATTGTCCTTCTATTTTAATAGATTTAAATGTGTTTTTAAAGATGATTTTAACTTGCATTTTAACCTATATTTTTAAAATAGAATTTTAGTTTAATTTTGTTTTAACTTTTATACTAAGAGTTCTTTATTTGCATTATGTTTTATGTTATACAGTTGGCCCTCCTCCATATCCATCAATTCCTTAACCATCGATTCAACCATTCATGGCTTGAAATGCACACACACACACACACACACACACACACACAGAGTTTTGATTTTGCCATTTGTTGTAAGGAGCATCATTTTATTGCTATGCCATTGTATTTAATGAGACTTTAGCATCCACAGATTTTGGTATCCACGGTCCTGGAACCAGACCCCAATGGGTATCAAGGATCCACTGTTTTAAGTTTGTAATTAAGTTTGAAATGAAGTTAGATCTCATCCTGGGAGAAAGATGGAAATAATACAAATAAATAACCAGACAAAAAAGTTAGTGTTACTAGGCCTTTAGAAAGGAAGATGTTGGCTTGAAACCTACTGGTTAGTACCTCAAAAATATAGACCCACTGAATGCCTTAATGAGCTGTGAGTGAACACTTAGGTAGAACTTATAGATGAAATGAGTCTACCTCAGTTAGGACTAATAACATTCAGGACTATTTTACGGTCTATTTTGGGGAAGGTTCTTAACTAGTAGAAATCTGATTGCTTGTGTTAAAATCAGAGCAACTATACAGGCTTTGTATGGCTTACGCACTCATGTCTTGTGCAGCACTGGATCTTTCAAAGCAATAAAGGATGCACAGTGTCATTATGGAAATTAGAGCAAATGAGTCCCTTTAAGACACAATTATACTGTAAATGTGGGGATATTTAACTTTAAGATTACAAAATGTCAATACAGTCTTTTCTAGTGAGGGGTTGCAGAAGTCAGATGCTCACTCCTGGTCTACCGACTGCTTATCATGCTTTCTGTGAAATATGGAATATAGAAAAAAATCCACTTATCAGAAAAAGGAAGGCAACTTCTATGAAACCAGAAGAAATATATAGCTTTGAAAATGGCACTGAAAGAAAAATGATTATATCAAAATCCAAACCAAGAAATCTAATCTCATACTACTTTTTTCTCAGGGATATACAATCATATTAGCTACAGCCCTCCATTCCCTTCAATCCTCAGGCTAATTCTATAATACAATGTTGAGGAGCTAGTCTTCTTAGATGGTATCAGATGCCAGAGTGCTTTTCATAGTAATTATTCTTCCTATTTCATTGCTATGAAACAAAATAGAAATCAGCCTAGTGGAAAAGTGAACATGGAAGAGGGTCAGTCTGGAATACTCGGTGATAAATAAAATGATTGATTTTACAGACCAGATTAGAGTCTTCATTCTGGAAAGTGGATGCTGTTCTCAAAGGTATTTTAACATTAGCAGACAGGCAGTCCTGGGAAATCTGTTCCTATATTTTACAAGAAGATTGAAAATCCCCAAATTGTGGTAGCATATTTATTAAATCTAATTAAATGCCACAAACTGCATGGCCTTGGCTAAATCTTTTAACGACTAGGGATTGTACTGCATTCATCTTCCAAAAATTGAAACCTGAATAGCTGCAAGGTTCTCCAGAGATAAATAAAGCCAGCTTGCTTACTTTGATTCATTTTTGAGATGCTGAGAACAGCATTGTCTGTTTCTTAAATTCAAGCCTTCCTGGCTGCCAGACAAAATAATCTAATATTCTAATGCTAAAACACACATACACAAATGCTTCAAACTACCCCACCCCCAAAAAAATTAGCAAAAAAATCCACTCATTGGCTATTTTGCTACATGATAAAGAAATGCTTCCTCCCTCTTCTGCTCTCGAACTGTTTTAATGAGGCTCAGAAGAAGTAAAAAAATAAACACAGCACAAAACATGGCACAATATCTAATCAGCTAAATGCATGAAAAGATTTATTCCCCTTGCTGAAAGACTGAACACCTTTCATTCCAACATCTAGAGTTCTCTGCATATCAAGAGCAGAAAAATGGTGTGCTGGCCATAAAATCTGCGACCATAATTCAGATTTATAATTAATTTTGTTAAATACTGTACCTTAAGCTTGATTTAGCCCAGAAGCCCTTTCTTTTTCAACGTTCCTATCCTCCTAAGGGGGGAAATGATTAAACAAAAAACAAAGCAAAACACCTAAACTTGATGTGCCATGTGTCACTTAAACTGACAGCACAGTTTGCCTCTAAATGTAATATTGGCATAATAGAAAGGAAACCCCTGGTGACCTCAAGTGCTTGTGGAAATGTTTCATTAGCATACATTTATTACATTAGGAAATCTTTTATTTCAATAATTTTTCTGCATTTATCTTCCTAGGTGAAGCAATTTCCTACAACAACTTCCTCTGGGACAGTCCTGTCAGTGTTGATTTGGACTGCACTGTCAAGGAACGTAGGATCTTCCAAGGATCATGGGCTCCTAGGGACACTGCTGCTGCTGCTACTAGTTGTGCTTCTGCTTCTGTAACAATTCACATCAACAGTGACAATGAGGGGGCAGGAAGCTGTTACAAATTACTAAGGCCCAGCGGTCTGGAGAGGGTCTGGGATCAGATTGTGATGTCTATTTTTTTTTTAAAAAAATACTTTCTTTCTTTCTTGATAGTGTCATTATTTGTTGGTTGCTTTTGATATTTGACTGTCCCTTACTCAGGCACATTTATTTATTTGTATTTAATTATCTGAGGTCCAAAACACCCTACAAAATTATCCAGTTTGAGACCACTTTAACTGCCCTGGATCAATGCTAGGGAATTCTGGGAACTGCAGTTTTGTGAGACATTTAGCCTTCTCTGTCACAGAGCTCTGGTGCCACAACAAGCTACATCTCCCAGGATTCCCTAGGACTGAGTCAGAACAGTTAAAGCTGCCTCAAACTGGATTCTTTCTGTTTTGGACCTGAATAATATACAGGGCGCCCACATCATATGCGGATGCACTATACGCAGCTTCCAGCATACACTGGAAGCCGTGCCAGAAAGGCTTCTCCTGCACCCCGGAAGAAACAATGGGGCGGCTGGGTGCGCGCTGCGGGAACGAGCCCCATTAGTTCTAATGGGGCTTAAGTTTATGCACTTTTCCCCTTATGTGGCGGGGTCCAGAATGGATCCCCACGTAAGGGAAGGGCCAACTGTACTGCCATTCCCCCAGAACTGGGACTCACAACAAATTTAAGACAGATCCAGAAGGGGAAAAAAAGGAAGAGAAGCAAACATGCAGAATCAAATGCAACTGAACCACAATTGAACAGATTATAATATATACCATATATACTCATGTATAAATCTAGAAATTTTAGGGGAAAAAATCTCTTTTCAAAAAGGGAACCATGCCTTGGTGAAAGATGAGACGTTAATCTCTTCTTGGAGCACCTAAAAGAAGCATCAACCCACTCTACTGTCTCATCCATCCAGCCTTTAGGGTGAGCACAAACAGTTAAGCCTGTCAATATTTTTAAAGATCTTTAGCATAATTTTCCTTTGCTTCATCCTTTACATCCTTTTTTATATGCTGCTAAGTTTTATCCTCAACTTATCCATGGGTCATATCAAAATTCATAATTTTGGCCCCAAGACCTGCCCTCAGTTTATAGATGAGGTCGGCTTATACTATGGTAAGCTACTGAATTAGACAGCAATTTAAATCACTAATGAATTCAGGAGAATCCCAAGCTATGAGCACTATCCAAAATAAATTGGATAGTGCAGCTAAAAACATGCTTGCCAGAGGGAAGATGATGAAGAGGAGATCCAGGTTTGCCTGGTTTCAAATTCTAGATCAGTCCAAGATTAGCCACCAAAAAGTTCACTTTCTCTTCCATCTTCACAGAATATGCCCCTGAAGAGTTCAAGATACTGGAGCCTGCTAGTCTAGAACAGGGCCCAAATATCTGACTTTGTTGCCTAAAATACTAAGTAGAAAATTCACTGGGACCCACTGTAACAAGCAAATTTAAAGCACCTGTTTGATTTTTTAAAATTATTAGTATTAATCCATACACATAAATTAAAGTTGTTGTTTAATTACTATATTTGACCTACAATATTTAATTTTTAATACTAAGGAATTTCATCATAATAATCAATTATTATTGATTGTATTTATCAATACTAACAATGTCATAATAATGAAATCTGAGCCAGTTAATCTATTTTAGTATTATTTACCAAAATGACTAGGATGCACTAGTTCCCCTTAGACCACATCCCTTTCCTTCATGCTACTTTCCCCCCCTCTCCCCTTTGCATTGGCCAGCCTGGGAAATGCCCCACATTGTGAAAAACAAATAAAAAGGAAGCCAAATATTTAGATTACGAGTGGAAAAATATTATTGAGATTTTTATATTAAGATGAAGAACAAATAGAACATTGCTTTTTGGCCATATGACATTTATTATGTAATGCCATAGGCTACCTTTGCTCTAAGAGTTGCTATAAGTGGCAGTCCCTTCACACCCCTGTGTGTATGTCTGTGTATATGCATGTATATGTGTACTTTCAATTTGTCTGTTGACTTAAGATGACTTTAGTGTTTTCTGAAGCAAGAAATACTCAACCTGAAACAGACTGGCCAAATAACAATAAATGGGGTTTAGACAATGCATGCCCCCAAAGTGGCCAGAAGCCTCTCTGAGGCCACCTAAGGTGGTCTGAAGCCACCAGAAAATGGAGTGGATTTAATCCACTCCTGCTGGTGGCCCACTGGTGACCGCAGCAGCAGCCTGCTTCAAGAGCAAGCCGTCTGTTCACAGTTCTCCCAGAGCGATTGTGGCTGGAGCAGCTAGAGATTGCTCCTTCATGCCCATCTGTTTCACCCCTCAGAGCTGGTTTTAGCAGTTTCTTCTTCTAAAATATAGCCTACAGTGTATGTTGTTTGTTGGCAGTCTCCCATCCAAGTACCAACCAGGGCTTAGCTTCCAAGAACAGACAGGATGCAATGTTGTTCTGGTTCTCACACAGACATGCAAACTGTTCCTGAGTACTGAGAAATGTTTCAAAGCAGGTTTGAGCACTATGGGGGACTGCAGTTGAAGGAGAGGAGTGCAAAGTCCCAATACCACTGATGATGCATATGGAAATACACTACTGGATGTGAATTATACTAATGGATTTTAGTCTAAACAACAATAATTTTAAATGAAATACAAAAAATAACCCCCAGCCTGTTTTATATTTGTTGTTTTTTTATGTATGTGAAGTGAAGGTTGAATAGAAAACATACCAAAAGATTTGTTAAGAAACGTTCTGTGAAGAAATTATTAAGAAATCTGTTAAAACATGGTTAAGAAATCCTTGGGAAGGAGACTACTTTGGAATTTAGTTGACAGGACATTTCTTCTTTATTCAAGAGTTGAAAACTTGCAGTGATTGTGGAATCAGGCAGGGAGACTGAAATTTGGGAGGTGGGCAACCTGGTGTAGACAACCAGCAGTCCCTTGTGTTTGACAACATGAGAAGCTTCTGAGGAACTGGGCAGCCTACCAAAAATGAATGTGCATTATTTTCACACTTATTGCATCTCAGTGTGAACACATTCAAATTACAGACAATAATCTCAGTCTTACATAACTCTGCCTGTAATATTATACTCGCACTATTTTACCCACATTACAGGTAGATGCTACAATGCCCAGATATTTGCCACCTTATTACCAAACTGTGGAAATGACTCAGTATATAAAGGTTTACTCTAATTGTCATGTATCTTGTATGTCCCTTCCATTTGTCTTCCTTCTACCCTCATGATGACCACAGATGTACCATTAAGAAACAAAACAGGTTGTGTGTTTTTTTCTTAGATAACATTTGCTGATTAGCAAGCAGTGTCTCAATATATATGTAAACAGACTGGTATGATGGACACATGGAACTGAATTAATCTCCCTTTGCTATATGTTCATATTAAATTAGATATCCCAGGAGGGATATGAATTCAATATAAGACTTGATACAGACTTCTTGGAGATTTGGAAAGCAGCCCAATTTGCCTTGGACTGATGTATGAGTTTCCCGAATCAACTTTGATCTGAATTTGTATCTCAGACAGAAATGCATTAGTTTTTGTAAACATACAGTTTGGGTTTGGAGTTTTTCCAAATCTGAATTACTAATGAAGTTTTGAGAGGGTTCAGATTCAGTCCATATAAGAGAAGCCCTACTTTGATCCACTCTACGCCTAGATATTTTTTAATTAATTAGTATAGATTTGAAACTGATATGGGATTTTTCTGGAAACAAAACACATCTCTATTTAATAGCAAAATCATATACATGTTGATTCAGAAAATGAATTGAAAGGGATTTACTGAATTAAATGAGGCTTAGTCCCATGTAAATAGAAAAGGTAGTTCAGCCACAGTTGCAATCCTATCCTTTTGTAGGGGTGATTAGACCAAGAAAATTTAAGTGTAACTTTTTTGTCTACTGCTAATTATCCAGATAGTTAGTAAACTGAAGATACTTTTGCTCCATCCCTGAATTCATATGTTAAAATGCTCATTAGTAGAATGCATTATTCAGCTCCTTGCTGTTTTTACAACTTTACCTGTCTGAATATTTTCTATACCATGGATGTTTATATCTACAAATTATGATGCATGAAATTTTAATATGTATCCAGAAAACTGATTCATATAATTTTGTAGGGTCTATTTCTATGAGAATTCTTTTGCTTTTATCTTGACCTTTCATGACAGATGTCTCAGAACAAAGAATGAGTAAAAATGTCAAGCTCAATTATGTTCAGGTTTTCCTTTTCTCTACTGCTAAATTCATGAATATAGATGCTCAAGTCATGCACATGCCATTTTCATACTGGACTGCTATTTCCATTTTATTTCATTTTTGACCTGATTAAAATATGTGTACATTATATATATATTTGAAAATATACTTTATATTCAGTTCATATTTTGAGGGACTGGTGCAGAACCAAACTTTGGGAAACAGCAGATCTTGAAGATTTTCATACCAGCACTTAAGCGTTGGTGAATCATTGCTGAAACATTGAAGAAGCATGCATGTGTGAAAGCCAGGTGCACTTCCTCAACGTCTGGGAATCGTCAGCTCCCTCCAGCATTACTGAATCATTTGGGGAGAGGCAATTTCCTCTGAACTAAAACTTTGCATTCAGAGGAAATTCCCTCTCCCCGAACTATTCAGTGATGCTAGAGGGGAGTCAACAGATTCCCTGACATTGAGAAAGCCCCCAGGCTTTCACACACGCATGCTTCCTCAACATTTCAGCAAAGATTTACTAGAGCTTACCCTTTGATAAGCACTGGTATTAAAATCTTCCTTGAGGTTTAAATGCATTCCAGTTAAGACTTATATTCAGGAAATTCAAATTCAGTACATTCTTATTGAAGTATGAACTGCATGATTTTTTTTTATTCATTATAGAGTAAAGTAATGATGCTGTAGTCTAAAGTAAAGGTATCATAAGTAATGACACCTTTAATGATGCTGTAGTGTAATGCATTTTTTTCTTGAGGTAAACCTCGTTTAATACAAAGGAATTTATTCCAGGGCAATAAAGAACATACATAGGATTGTACAGTCGGCCCTTCTTATACAGGGATTTTTTTATACTCGGATTCAAGCATACACGGTTTGAAAATGTTCAAAAAAGTATAAATTTCAAATATCAAACCTTGATTTTCCATTTATAAGGGACACCGTTTTGCTATATCATTATATTTAATGGGACTTGAGCATACACAGATTTTGTTATCCATGGGGGATCTTGGAACCAAACCCCAGCATATAACAAGGGTCCACTGTACTTTTATGTTTTCAATGTTTTTTAGTGTAGTGATTTGAACACTGGGCTATGACTCTGGAGATGAGAGTTCTATTTCCCGTTCGGCCATGTAAACCCACTGGGTGACCTTGAGCAAGTCACGTAGGAGTTTATCACACAGGATCCTGGCACGATTGGAGAACGGTCCAAAAGGGGCTGGGAAGAGAATGCGTGGGGGATGCATTTTACTGCACAAGAGGAAGTCCCTCACTCATTCTGTTACCTGCCCTTCCGTTCCCAGTCCGTCCCAGAGAAGGAGATTTTTGAGAATGTTTTGAACCGTTCTCAAAAATCGTCCCCTCTGGGATGGATGGGGAACAGAATGGAACGAGTGAGGGACTTCTGCATGCAGTAAAATGCGTCCCCCAGTTGTTCCACACTCGTTCCTGGCCCCTTCCATTCCGTTCTCCGACCGTTCCCTGAACCCCTGTGCAATAAACTTCCCTCTGAGCCCCTGAGGAAGGCAGTGGCAAATCCCTTCTGAACAAATCTTGACAAGGAAAAACCATGATGGGATCACCTGAGGGTCACCACAAATCAGAAATGGCCATGAAAGCACACAATAACAGAAACATGTATGTTTCTGTCTGCCTTTTATAAAAAGAGAATCCCAGAGCATTATGAGGCAGCTTGAAAGACCTTAGACAGTAATTATAAAAGGGCAACATTGGCCTTTAAATCAGAACAAATCAGGCACTGATGTGTACTTTTTAAAAAAGCATTTTAAAACTTGTTTTAAATTAAGCATTTTGAGATATAATGTTCTCAAAATGCGTATTTTCAGACAAAATAGTCTGGAAATCGTATTAAAAGATATTTAAATTAAAATTTCATGATTTTTTTAAAAAATAAAAATGAAATAGAACTGATGATTGAAAACAAATGTAAAAATCACACAAAGTGGAAATAAGCATTCATTTCAATAGATTTGTGTGCTCTTATGTTGCTGGAAGTTCAGGTAGTGGAAAACCAATCAACCAAGCAGCCCAAACCCCTCATTCTTTATCTATGACATTAAATATCTAAAATGATCCAGAAAAAAAAATCAATAACAGCAGCACATGTTTTGACAAGTAGAAAAACAGCCTTCAGTTTTCAATTGCAGATTCATGATTTGCTCTATCTCTTTTCATAAATGCTTGTTAATACATTTCAGTGTCTTAAATGCAAATATATTTTTCTAGTTTAGATCAAAGTCAAAACGGTTATTATGATCCGCAGATCCAATAAAAATCAAGCATAAAATAAAAAGGGAAAGACATAAAATAGAGATAAAAGTATACAATAAAACATATAGTTCTATATCTATTTGATGTTGGCCCTTTCTACTTTATGATTGATTTTTTTAAAATTGGATCTGGGGATCGTAATAAATATTTTGATTGATTCTTCTAGTTTTAAATATTTCTAATGACTAGTTTACTATTTTTTGTTACTTACCTGAAAACATGAAAATAGATTTTAAAATCTGTGAAACCTAGACTACTTTTAATTTGATATCTTGTTTCTGAGACATTAGGACATATCATTCATTGGTTTCAGAAAAGGTGATTTTTTACAAATATCAGTGTGGGTGAAAAGGATTTATCCATGCAGGTTTCCATGTTCCCTGGCTTTTTGTATACATTGTTTGCATAATACAGTAACGTCCTTTCTGATGGCTTCATTATAACAGATGTGAATGCTGAACTTAAGGATTTCAACAAACAAGTTAAGAACTTTTGACACACGATACCAGGTTCCCCCAAAAGATCATATATCTAACATCAGATCTAAAACAGTACCATCTAAGATCAATCAATACAATTTATTGAGTAGCCCAAGGGCCGTTTCAAAATACTAGTAACATAATAAAAAGCAGTATCACACAGCTATATATAAAATGTAAATACAGTGCACTAGGTGCAATAAACCTCCATACAATATAAATACATATGCATAACCTAAGCGTGCACCAGAACCAGAACATGTACTACTTGTCTACAGCTTATGTATATCTAAAAGATATACAATATGTGGTAAAGGATATACTAGTAAACAGATAAAATAAAATAGTTAACAATTAAACAATAGTATGTAAGATAATTACCATAGGGAATAAAACAGAATTAAAATTGGAATAGAAATGGGAGGCAAAAGTAACATAAAATATCCGTCGACATACATCAAATCTGTTCATCCCCCTTACAATTAACACCAATCATTCCAACATATCTAGATCTCAACAGCGATGCTTTATGAAGGAACCGAGCTGTAGCAATAGAGATTTTTGAATCTTGTCCACTCATAAAGTATGATGTTCTGATGTGGGTATCCCAGTATATTGTTCGTTTAATATAGGGATGAAGATATTGATCCCTTTCTGCTTGGTACAAATTACAACTAAACAAAATGTGTGCTAGATCCTCAATTTCATGATCCCCACAAATACAAATTCGTTCGTTATAAGGGATACCCTGGAATCTTCCATGTCTTACCATGGTATCAAGTTGGTCGAATCTTGCTCGGGTAAATGCCTCTCTGAGATGTTTAGGGATCTGTATTTTTAGATAAGATGGCATTTGAAAGGACCGTTTGTATTGGCTCAACCATTTTAAATTGCCTACCCTACTGAGTGTGGCTATCTAAGATGGAAAAGATTATGTCAACTTTTTGATAATAATACTATGAATCATATAGAATCATCCTAAAAGATGAGGTACATCTCCCAACCCTACCTAGAACAACAATTAAGTCGGGTGGAAAGAAGCTCATGTGCAAAATACAAGAAAATAAAAATGTACCTTGATAGACAAAATGGAAGCCTCTGGCAGATGCTCCACTCTTGGCACTAAACCTCAAAAGGATCTGATTTGATGTGGCTAAAGGCAGGGTCTCTCCTAGATATTAGATTTTTTAAAAAGTAAATATAAACAAAACAAAGTTATCTTTCAATTTTATCTAGATGAAGATGGAATTTCTTGCAGTGACTAAGAAACAATTGTTACTGAACATACATGAAGAATATAAATATTTGTTATAATTTGTTAAAGGTGTGAATAATATCTATCTAATGTTATTATAAATGACCACTTTTAGTTCAAAAATCAAAATTGGATCATATCTGGTATAGCTATTAAATTGTCAAATAAAACACTTAATATGCATGCTTCTGATAACCAAGCTTTCCATAAGAATCCAGATAAGTTTTTACTTTTATAGAATATTGTATACCTGAGTGAGATCCAGAAAGTGAACTCAGAAGTCTAGCCTGTGGATGCTCCCCGTCAAATAGCTCTACAACATCATTTAAAGCTGTTTGGAAATAGGCAAATTGTCCAAATACAACTGTAAAAGACAATAAAATAAGAAAGCAAATATTTATTCAATGTCAACCAAGGAACAATAACCCCATATTTTCTGGATTCTTCAATGATAAAAACATTTGGTTGTGTTCAATTATTGCATCCTTTATTATAATCCTAGTTGTCTGTGGTTTCTTGGTCTCACAATATTGACAATGAATGTGGTGGCCAAAAAATAAAAAAATAAAAATTCCCTGCACCAACATTTCTAGAATGTTAGTGACATAATATTATACAAAGCCTAAAATAGACAACCATTTTTCACTGTTTCAATATAAAATAAAAGAAGTAAGGGAAGAAAAAGAAGTCTAGCAGCATCATTAAGATAAGATGATTTATTCATAACGTATCAGGCCCTTCATAAATATTACCACACAAGTGGTTGCTGACATAGTGATTTGTATGTTGGCCCCTGAAATAATAAAAATGCAGTCTTCATGACCATAACATATCAACTGTGATCAATGCGGAGACCACTGCAATGCTTGTTGTGGACCCACAATATTCTAGGGAGCTCAGAGTTCAGGGCAGGTCCATTGTGCACTCCTCCAGGATGTGAAGAGACCTGGGATGCAGAAAGGAAATAACACAATGACTTTATTAATGCCAGCAGGTCAGGTCAGCCTTTTTCTTTTCTTCTCAGTGAAGGGAGAGGGAGATGATCAATGGTTTTGCCGGTCATTTGGCCTTTTGGGCTGGCAACTAAGCAGCTCAGCCATGGAGTGGCCTGTCATGCAAATGATGGCTATTGGAGTGTGCAGTGTGTGTGATCCCTTTTGAGGTGACATCAAGAGAGACAACAGCAGGCTACAAAGCAAGAAGAGTAAGTACAGCAACCTTCTGTTAAAGGTTTCTAGTACAACTAACTACCCAAGCTGGGCATACGACTACATTTTAACCTAAATCTTTCAGTTTAGTTTGCCTGGGAGGCCGGCACTATAAACCACAAGAGACTGTGTTGGAAGAAAGGCCACAACTTTATTAACATCATCAAACCAGAACAGTAGGGTTGGCACAAAGCATAAGGTCAGGATCTGAAGCATCGACTAACCCCACGGTTAATCGATAAGCATCATGCCTGGTGACCACCAGGTGTTGGGATGACCTAGGGGCTAAGGAACGCCAACCGGCTGCCATAACACCAGGCGCTCTCTAGTTCTCAAAGCCCCTAGTCACCGGGAGGCATAACCAAGTTGCGGCCCCCACAATGGCCACAACGCTAGCCCTGCTCGCCCCCGGGTCCCTATTGACTCCCAAACCAATGCTCCATAGCCCTGGTATCCAAACCAACCAGATCTTGGCCTATGCTGCCGCCCTAAGTTGTGACAGAAAACCCCAAGCACCCAAGCGGAGGGTGGGTGGGAGAGCCGAGCGGGAAATGGCTGTGGGGCCTGGCCGCATGGCCCTTATATAGGCCAAGGCCCCGCCTCCTCTCCAGATGGTGAGGCTCCTCCTCCAGAGCAGCCCAGCCAATGGGCTGCCCTGGAGGACCGGAACCCAATCATAAAGACTTCCTCCGCCCGTACTAGAGCGGCGCGGGCGGAAGGAGAGGGCCCTTCCGCCCTGCGCCACCAATCAGGGTGGAGGGCAACCCCAACCCAGAAGTTGGGGCCAGGGATCTGCACCAGCTCCCTACAGCAAAGCGGCCAGCCTGCGCAGTCGGGCAGCCGCTTTTTCCATTTCAATTTGAAGGTAGCGGTGGCTCCATGAAACTGAGTACATGTGGTCACAGCATGGAATCTATGGTGAAGGATAAGATAGGCAAGGAATTGATGGGGGACAGGGATGTTGCATTTTTCAGCATCCCTCTGTGAAGAATCTGAGAGTTAACTTTGGAGAGTGGCGTCTAATGGATGTTGTATCTCAGAGTCAGGTGGAGCAGCTGTTCTTGTGGCAGGAAAGCCATGGCAGAGGAATTTTGGACTATCGGTAGGATGAAGCTGCCTAAGCAACCAGGATGTCCGTAGGTCTCAGCACCAGGACCTAATATGTGTTCCTACTTAACCCCATCACTTGTGTGGCATATTATTACTCCTAATCTGTGCACAAAGAAATACAATTCCATGGCATCAGTTGATTCACCTGCATTTGTTCATTGAGACTGCATCTGCACTGCAGAAATAATCCAGTTTGACACCACTTTAACTATCATGGCTTAATGCTGTGGTGTTCTGGAAATTATAGTTTTGTGAGACATTGGCGGGTTATAAACCACCGCTTTGCGGTGACCTGCCGCCGCCGCTGTTTGCTCCATGAGGGAGCCGCTGCAGCCAAACCGCGTGGCTCCCTTACGGAGCAAAAAAGAAGCTCCAAAATGGAGCTTCTTTCCGTGGCGCAGCTATGACGCCGCGAGGCGCCGCTGGTGCACTCGCGACGTCATAGGCGCCGCGACATGTCTGGACGCTATGCGTCCAAGACATAAACATGGTGGTGGCCGTCTGGAACGGCCGTCGTCAAAAAATACGTAGCGAGTACGTATTAGAGTTAGGGGGTGCGGAAGCACCGCACCTTCCTAACCCTAATACATAGTCACTACGTATTTTTTGGTGGTCTGTAACCCGCCATTGAGTGTTTTCTGTCAGAGAGCTCTGTGCAGTTAAAGTTGTGTCAAACTGTATTATTTCTGCAGTGCAGATGCAGCCAAAGTCCCCAGAAGAATACTGGAAAGCTGGAAAATTACAAAACCACTTGTATAAATGGTAGTTCCTCCCCCACCCCCTGAAGACTGGTTCTACTCAGATCTGCCTGCTCTGTGCCTGAAGGTTTGATTTGACTTTGATGGAAGGGGAGAGGTGGCATAGTGATTCATTTTAAAATGCTCAAATCAAAACCCTTCCTGAAGAGAAGGAATAACATGAACTATATTTAATGGAGTCTCCCAAGCCAAATATTGGAGCTTTGTTTCAGCCAGCAGATGCAACAGTACAGGCAGGGTTATGCAGATTTGATCACTGCAGTGACAACACTTCTATCAGAAACAATACACATCAGGAGAAAATAGCACAGGGATCACTGCCTTCTAAGGAACAAGACTGTGCTTTCAGGAAAGGCAATCTGTCACTTTATATATATATTTTTCTATCTCTATCTAGAGACTGGTAGGCAAACAGTTTTTAAAACATAATTAGAACAGAAATATTATTTCCTGTGCAGAAAAAAATCCTGTAATTGGGGACTTATTCTGTGCAATATTCACTCACATATTGTTTTTTTCAGAGGGTTATTTTTTCTCCACAAAGGAATAATAATCATGCAAAAATAATCCTAAATAACTCTGAATACTCCATGGTTTTTTTTTTTAAAATATCCCAATGAGCCAATCTTTTCCCCAAGTTTTTTATGACCTCTACAGATGTCATTAAAGGGAAACATAGGAAAAGCTAATACAAATGATACTTTGGTTCATATTTTATTCCTGGTCTAAAGTTATCAAAACTAGTGAAGAATAAAGCAATGTCTCCCTTGATGCACAATGAAGTTAATAAAATAAAATAAATGAATCATTGAAATATATTATCTGATTAAATTTAATTAATTCCCACATTGACAGTGTTGCATTTACCTAGTGTGAAATTATATTTGTTCATTCTTAAGAGAAAGAAGGAAAAAAAACTCCAATGTGTTTAAAAAATTGCTTATTTCTAAACTGAAACAAAAATGTATAATTGTATGATCAGTTCAGCCAGCCATTTTTCCCCTATTTCTTTCTCAAAAAGAAGAATGCTATTTAAATATAACTTTTTTGGTTGCATTTTTCCATTTAAAAAAAAGAAAAAAGAAAACAAGGGATCTAAATCCTTGATTTTCTTCTTCTTGCAAAGCAGTCCGGAAAATCACATTATTTTTCCTTGAGGAGAGGATTTCATGCAGTTTTTTTACATGTATTCATATTTGTAAAGTAATGTTTTGTGCCACTTATGCAAATGATTTTTGTACAAATTACAATTGCTCTCTCTTATAGTCTTCCAGAAAGTATATGCATTGGGTGGGTTGTTCACATCTTTTTGATCAATAACCATGTCCTTTTTTACTTGGCAAAGGTGACAGAGACTAATTTCACCTGGAAATTCTGTGCAGAAATTGTGGGGAGATAGTCAAGAAAAAAGGACTCGTCCTTTTGTTCTTACAAGGAAGCAAAGAACCTCACTCACTGTTGGTAGATTTTCAAGTATATCAAGATACCTTTTCAAGTATATCAAGATACCTCACTGTTGGTAGATTTTCAAGTATATCAAGATACATTTTTTCCCATCAAGGGTGGGGGAAAAAGAAGCATATGCTTTACATCACTAAAAAGAATACTTATTGCAAACAGAGAAACACTTCTTTTTAGAATGAAGATGTGATGCAAAACTTGTTTAGTGTCTTTGTTAGAAACCCTGATGTATTTCCATGTACAATGGAAATGTCCATGGCCTGGGTGGCAAATATCCACAGCGCAGATGAAAATTTTGCAACAGAATATAAAATCAACACAAACAGAGGAAATGTCTAAATTCAATTCCTAGCCACAGCTTGATTATACCCAATGAAACATCAGTAATTATTGAAGTACCTTTCACCAATAAATTCAATGAGTCAACTCTACTTGATACTAACAATTGGATTTAGGTCAAAAGCCCTAATTCCCACTAAAGTCAATATCAAACTATTGATTCCATCCCATTTAGGAATAAAATGGGGAGGGGAGGAGGCAGAGATTACTCCTACAACTCTAGCACCTACCATTTATGGCTTGAACTCAACAGCAGGGTGAATTGCTATGCTTGCTGTTAGCAATAAATATGAAACCATTTGGTATGATGATAGGTTTGATGTGATCACAGTGGAAACCTTTAAAGGACCCAATAACCCAATAACGCCCCCAGATTGTATGTTTGAGACCATTGGCCTTCTCTGAATAGAGAGGTCAAGTAAAGCAAAATAACGGGAGTCTGAAAGTCTAGGCATGCTGGTGTAAGATACATTTTGAACTTCAGACTCCTTCTTGGAAGAACATCAAGACTCAATAAAACAAAAGCATAATATATGTTAATATGCTCTTTTCTAAGTGAGAACTTTGCCCATTCAAAACACCAGAAGCTCGCATTACATACTGTGGGTCATGGAAAGGAATATTTTTTGTTCATGGAAATTAATCACCTCTAGCCAAATACCAGTTTTGGGAGGGGACATTCCAATTTCTACCAGACTTCTGTCCAACCACTGACAATTTAATGTTTTCAATTCATTAATAGATTTTGCTGTTGTATTATTTCTTCTTAATGAGACAGTTATGAGTAGAATTGATGCCATGTGCTGGTTTGAGGCCATAGAAAAGAAAATGCTCCTTGCATTACTTTTTGAAGAGTGGGCCCTCCTCCAGAAAAGTTAGTATTTCACATGTGGAAATGGTTTGTGTTTGCTAAAGACAATGCCAATATTTTACAAGCAGTACAAAATATGAGACTGATAAAGTGGCATTGGCCTAATGTGTAATTGATTTGGTCAGCAATTTTGGCAAGACATGATTGGAGAGGAGACGGTGACCCTATTGATCTAGATTGTGCAAGGTGGAAAGTAAACCAGCAAGTAGATTTGGAACATTACCTGGTACACCCCTCTGTTCTTGATGAGAAAGGGGAAATTTTCAGGGAGGATGGTACTGACTAATCAGTAAAGGACAACACAGTATTCTAAGAGTATCTGTAAGCCTTATTATGTGGCCTGATGGAGGAAAGGAACTAAGAAGAGGCTGGATCCTTTTTGTGGCAGACTAGTGCAGAGAGTGAAATCTTGGTCAATAATCAGTGAGCACCCACAGACACCTTTTTTGTGAAAGGGAGTTCTTCAGACTTCCCATTGGGTCATGGGAATAAGAACGGAAATAACCTTTAGGACTGGATTTGATTGGCTTTCTTTTGAGGTGGGGGCTCAATGCTTAGATAAACTAGATTGATTAGTTTGTGTCCAGGATCCGAGGTGGCTTGCCCTTTCCATGCAAGAGAGGAAGTAAGATCATACCTGCTTCAGCATATACCACATTAAGCAACTCTGCTACAGATCAGAATTAAATAGTTGATGAAATGGCCCTTAGTTTATCCATACATTTTGTGTGTCTCTTTATTCTAACTGGGTAGGCAAATGGAATTCCACACAAGATTTTCTTCTCTGTGGCAGTTATAACCAGTCATGGGTAACCTGTAACGATATACTGCAGTGTATCCTCACACCCTAACAAAACTGTTCCTTTTATAGGTTTCAGACGTGATTTGATCAGTCTCCAGGATACTCTATTTCATTATTCCTCTACCCACACACCCAATTCATTTTACTGAACAGAACATTTTGTGAAGGGGTGGGTGTGCTGTATATGTTTTTGATTTTAAAGGTTGTTTGTATTGCTGCAAGCCATTCTGCCAAAGCATGCCAATACTTCACATCTCTTGTTTCTCAGATGCCTGGTTTTGTCAGCTGTCAGCAGTCATTCTCTAAATTTGGTGTTATAAGGTGTGATTAAAAATCAATTCAGCAAAACTATAATTCCAGATCAATTACACTCAATGGCAGGAGGATACAGAAAATGTTTGCACAATATGGTAGCAGCAAAAGTAATCCATTTAGTTTGTGCTACAGCATGTTTGGTGGTAAAAATATTCACTAAAGTGGCCTGTGTCATTCACAATCTAGGGACAGTTGTGTGACATGGGCATGATTCTTCTGTGTTCCAAATATTATGTAATTTCCAGTTTTTTCACCACCTTCTGTATTTTATTAAATTCTGGAAAAAATACTCAGGCCAGAATCCATACAACTACTATATATGTGCCAAACAAGAGAGTTTTAACAATTTTTGAGTTCCAGATCATCCACACATGTCAAATGTCACTTTTGAAAGGTGTACTCGAGATTTCTAGATGGCATTTAGAATTACTCTTTAAAGAAATGAAGACATCAGCCCTTTGAGCTGATACTACTAGTTACATAAATCTCCAAATAATAGCCATGCATTTTAATTCATAATATATTTTGAGGAAGGGTGTGTTGGGGAGAGTGGTAGTCTGCGATATCATGTATAAATAAAGACAAATGGATTATTATTCCTAAATGATACCTCAGGTTACCATTTACATTTCATGATACTCTCGGATAATTAGTATCTGCTTTAGTGAATAGTCCTCTGTTGATTGCCTTGGAAAGTGTAAAACACTGAAATAATTCTAGCAAAATATCATTGTAGAGCAGAATCTGTATTGTATTAAATAACGAAAAGCACAGATATTTCTGGTTTTGTTGAATATAGACAATAAAATCAGTTTCAAAAGGATTAATGAACTCCACATGCCAGTACTAAAACTTACCAAATTCCTTAGGAACAGTAATTGAGTACTGACACGTCTGACCAACAGTGTAGTTTTGAGGATAATTTGGTGATAAAACCACTCCTTCTGATCCAGTATACTGGCCCCCACAGGGAGCTGGAAAAAAACAAAGTATAAACATTTAATGATGAGAGGAGTATTATTAAACAGTAATAAAAAGACTGGATCTCAAAGGAAGTATCTTTTTGTGGAGCTTAAATTTTATTTTCCAAAAATTGACTGTTTGTCTACCAGAGCCCACAAGGCCAGGAGGAATGGCCTCTAACTGCATGAATGTCCCTCCATACCATTTGAACTGGAAACAAAAACAACAACATCTAGACAAAATGTAGACTCTAACTGTGACTCTAATATGGCCAATTTTTTATGTCTCCCGTACAATTTCTAACAACTTTGCTGGATTAGGAAGTCAGTGTAGCTTCAAAAGCTTTCATTCTGTATTTTGTGCATTTTGTTTGGCCCAATAAAGGTAGTTCCATTTTGTGAATTTTGGATATTATTGTATTATGTAATAAAAATACATAATTCTTCACATATAGTTTATTCATAGAACAATCATACATATATTTTACTCCAAAATAACCTCCAGTGTACTCAATGGACCTTCTCTCCAGAAAGTGTGACTACAATTGCATCCCTAATATTTATTGAGAATATACTGGTAGTAAAAGCACTAGATGCATTCTTCTTGTTGTTGTTAACTGCCTTTGAGTCAGTCTTGACTCATGGCAACTCTGTGGATGAGACATCTCCAAGACTGCCTGCCCTCCCCTACACTGTTTAGTTCCTGCAAACTCATATTCGTGACCTCCTTAATAAAGTCCATCCATCTAGCATGCAGCTTTCCTCTCTTTCTATTTCCTTCCATGTTTCCAAGCATAATTGTCTTTTCTAATGAGTGATGTTTTCTCATGATGTGGCCAAAGTATGACAACCTCAGTTTAATCATCTTGGCTTCCAAGCAGATTTCAAGTTTGACTGTTCTAGGGCCCATTTGTTTGTTTGTTTGTTTGTTTGTGTGTTTGTTTGTTTTGGCTGGCCACAGTATCCTCAATACTCTTCTCCAGCACCACCTCTCAAATGAATTGATTTTTTTCCTATCCACTTATTTAACTGTCCAGCTCTCGCATCCATACATAGTGATGGAAAATACAATGGCTTGTATGACTAACTTTCATGCTCAGATGTGAATCTTTGTTCTTTAGGATTTTTTCTAGTTCTTTCATGGCAGCCTTCCCTATTCTTAGTCTTCTTGTTTCCTGACTGCAGTCCCCATTCTGATCAATGTTTGATCGAAGGTATGGGAACCGTATATACTCATGTACAAGTCAAGAAATTTAGGTCAGAAAAAATGACCCAAAAAACCTGGGTCGACTTATACACAAGTCAATACAGCAATTGATCCGAGCCTCCCCCTGGCTGGGCTTTTTCCCCAAGGAAGGAGTATTTTATTTTATTATTTTAAAATTTCATTTCATTTATGTGCCTCCTCAAAATAGAACCCAAGGTTCTAAAAAGAATCCATTAAATCCTAACAATACAAAATTATTTTTATAAAAATCACCACATTAAAACTACACAAAATCATTTTATATTGTGTGTAATTAATATGTGAAATAAAGATAAAATGAAAGCAAAAATTACAAAATGATGTATTTAAATTCATGACTGATCATGCACAAAGAAGGATGGTTTGCATTACTAATTGTTTCCACATGATTATTCTGAGAAAGGGGACGACAAATTAAAAGATAGATTTCTGACATAGAGCAAATAACTTCAATGCTGTGATTTCAGCTCCAGTATACCAAGACATCCATCAGCTGTCATCTGCAAATAAGGATAATTTCAATATGATCAACTCAAATTTTCTCAGAGTCAAAAGGCTTGAGAATTTTTTTTAATACACAGTCCAGGCAGTTTTAATCATCTGTAAATCCCATCAATTTCAAAACAAAAGATTTGAACAAGATTTGACCATATGGTTATTAGGGTCATTGGAATCAATGGGATTTTAAAAGGCAAAAATTGGGTTACGTTGCATTTATATGACAGTCAAAAATTCATATTCTAATTAGCAATGAAACATTGATATAATTCAGTGTTAATCTTTTAATTTTCTAAAAGATCTTGACATTAAAAATAATAAAATAAAACACATTTAAGCTTGGGTTCTTCCTCTGCTGTCCAAAGCTTTTTAACCCAGTGAGGGCTTATCGGATTAGAAAATGTGGAGAGAGAAAGGTAATTATTTTCATAAATTCCCACTCTTATCTGAGCCCCTCTTCACACTGTTGTTGTTGTGTGTCTCCCGGTTATTTATGACTTATGACAATCCTAAGATGACCCTACAACAGGGTTTTCATGGCAGAATTTGTTCATAGATGGTTTGTCCTTGCCTTGCTCTTCAGCTGAGAGTGTGTGACCTGGCTATGGTCATCCCATCCATTGAGTTTTCATGGCTCAACAAGAAGTTGAACTCTAGTATCCCAGTCTCCTAGTGCAAGACTCAATCCAATACAGCATGCTGGCTTTTCACATTACTTCCAAGCTATTTGTCAGTCCTCTCCTGCACCATCTAGCAGGTCAATAAAACAATATCCACTACATCCAACATAACATAATACATTGTTATAAGAGGTGTTTTTTAAAGCAGTTAATATAAATCACTCAGTGACCCAACCATCAATAATAACAACAAAAACAAATAACATCTAAGTGGAATGTTCACACAAACTACCATTAATAGAACACTGCAAAGTACAGGGTCCACTATCAAAAATGCCCCAGCCCCATGAAGGTTAAGGTGCCCAGGTGAAATCAAATGTAGAATGGTTGAGTTCCTTAGTCTTCCCTCTAAAAAGCTTGTTTTAAAGTGATTCCCAGTGGGAGCTCTCCAGGATTGATTCATAACAATCTGTATCGTGTCTGTTCAGAGGTAAGCTCCATATTGACTGCAGTTAAGAGTGTAGGATTGCAGTCTCTGAGCCCTAGTGGTCCCACTTGTAGTAAGAAAATCTACTTTGTTCATTTCAAATGTCCAGATCTCTAAACACCCCATCCTCAAGTACCTGTCAATAAAAACTGATTTCTGTTTGCCCAAATTCAGTCCAGCACACTAAATCCTGGTTTGGTCCGCTGGGTGCAGCCTTCAGATGGCTGCGCCCAGCGGACCAAAGGAGAAAGGGGCCAAATGGCCCCTTTCTCCTTCTTCCTGCCACCGCGGGGTGTCCTTGGGGCTTGAAGCCCCAAGGACACCCCTTTCCAGGCTGCAGGGAAGGGGCCTTTTGCTGCTTCCCCGCAGCCTGGAAAGCGGCGGATCGGGGCTTCAGCGGCTGCCGCTCTGAGGCCCCAATCCGGCGGGGAAAGTTGCGCCTACTTATTTACAAAATCTGAATGAAACAAGCTGTTGGCCTCTGTGGTAAAAAACAAAACAAAGACTCCCTTCCACCTAAGGCTGACTCAACACCCACATATGGTACTCCTCCACCATTTAGAGAAGCTACTCTCCAATAAAAGCATTTAAAAATGTTATGCTGCAAAAAAGAGTGAAACTATACCCTGTTAAGTTATATGGCCATGGAGTTATACTGAGGCCAATGTGGTGTCGTATGTTAAGCATTGGACTAAGATTCTGGAGGCCAGCCTTCGATTCCCCACTTGGCTATAAAACCCATTGGGTGACCTTGCACAATCATCCACTCTCAGCCTCAGATGAAGATACCTGCCAAGAAAACCCTATGATAACTTCACCATAAGTCACCATAAGTTGGAAACTACTTGAAGGCACATAACAACAACAGCAACAACAAAGTAGTTATACCTTCATTGCTAGAAGAAGAATGAATTATAGATTACTAGTTACTGCCAAACTCTGGCACCAGTAAATTGTTTAGTGCTGATGTTACACAGACCACTTTTGGTGACATGACAAAGGGGGGCCAAGTAGAGATTTACAATGTTATGAGAAGCAAGGATGAAAGGATTTGGTGTAGACATTTTAAGACAGTTCAGTGTAGAGTAGCAATCAGTATAGTTCCTGGCATAGAACTGGTGTTGGTTATGGTACAGTATTTGCAAAAACAAACAGACAAACAAACTCAAAGTGACTTGTTCTTGACAAGACTGGCTGTCATGATGTCATGCAGAGAATCACTGACGCCCTTGTTATATCTTGCCTCCAGCCTGAGAACAAAACAAAGTGTACCTCCCCCCTCTCTGGTCTAACAATTCTCACAAAATGTTTCATTGAAAAGTGAATGTTTTGTTCCTGTCTGAAACAAAGCAAAAAGAGAACTGGATGGATAATCGAAAGGCAGAACCCCATCCAATGCTTCTAATTTTTAAAGTCCATGCTAAAGGACATAAATCATGACGTAGCAATGAACTTTGCACAAGTTGTGCAATGTGTGCAAAATCTGTTTTCATAGGTGTGAAAAATCTCACCAACAACAGCAAAGACATTGAATAGGGAACAAGGAGAAAATGCATTTTCTCATTCTTGTGCACATTCTTGCTCAAGCGTAACACAAGCAAGGATTTATATCCCTAGTCTGCACACACAAACACTCCTTTGGAAACTGGGTAATTTTGTACATAGGGCATATATAATACATAGGATTCAGCAAAATGTGTGATTTCACAGCAGTACATGGGATGACACAAGCAAGGAATTATATTTCTAGTCTGCATATGCAAACATTCCTTTAGAAACTGAGTAATTTTGTATATAGGATACATATAATACCCAAAACTTAGCAAAACATAAGAATTCACAGCAATATATCAGAATTTTCATTGGCATCACAAAACATCCCAGAACTCACACAGGACAAGCTTTAAAAATAATCCTGGTGTGTGAGGGTAAAGAAAATGATGCCACTAAACTATTAATGTGTTTGCAACTATAGAACTTTAGATGGTTAAAAATGGTGTAACTGGAAGAGTGGTAGTCATAGGAAGGAATATATCAGAAAATGAGAAGAGGGATATAAGAAAGGATATGTTATGATCTGAACACAGTGTCAAAAGTAAAATTAATCCATTTAGGCAAACACATATAATGTAATACAGTAATGAAAAAAATTATGTTTGAGGTTGTAACAATAAAGGAAGTAGTTTGGATCTGGAACTTGAAAGCGTGAGCACATTTCCTTTATGAATAAATATTAACCCCATTCCAATGACTCCTGATAAAAGTTAGAAATCAGGAAATAAGGCAGTAGATTTGTGCTGAGAAAAAGTGGAGGGAGAAAAAGGAATCAAAGGGTAGGGATCAACAAGGGTTGTTTTCACAATGTCGGGTATTCAAAGACTGGAATCTGCCAAGACCTTGTTTTGAAACCAGTACTTACTTTTAATTGATATACAATCAAGAATGCCTAGTGAAGTAGCCTAGTTTGCAGATGACACTTTATTATTCATGATGCTACAATCTCAAACAGACTGAAGAGCTCTAGAAGTATATTTCATAACCATGGGTGACTAAGTAATAGAATGGCAGATGAGATGCAACATAAGTGCAAAGTGATGCACTTGAAATAGACATACAGCCTTTGATGGGGTCTAAATTGGCTGTCACTACTCAAGAAAGAGATCTTGAGGTCACAGTAGGAAGCTCACTGAAAACTTCAGTGAGTGCGATGTAGTAGCAAAAATAAAAATTCAAGGTTAGAATGATTTGAAAAGAGTCTTGAAATAAAACACAGTGCTGTAATGTAAATGGGTGAGCCAGTGTGATAACAGTGGCTTGAATGCTGGGCTAAGACTAAGACCAGGGTTCAGATCCACATTAAGCCAAGGAAACATCATGGTTGACCTTGGCCAAGTCACACTCTCTGTCTTACAGGAAAACAATGGCAAACCCCCATTTGAATAAATATTGCCAAGAAAACACATTAGGGTCACCATAGGTTGGAAATGACTGGGAAGGTGCACAACCACAAAAACAGCAACAACAACAAACAAATCTTATAAATGCAAAGATTTGCACATTTAGCATGTTATGCATACTTCTGGTCATCAGTTCTCAACAAGGCAATCAAAATGATCATCCAATTAAAACAGTTATTCTGTTAGGAAATACTAAGATGCTAGATAACTTTACTTAAAAAGAAATGACTATAAGGCACATGTTCAGAATTTGAAAGTGGACCTCTCTCTCTCTCTCTCTCTCTCTCTCTCTCTCTCTCTGTCTTTCCCCATCTTTCAAAACAGAGTCATCCACTGAACTTAATTGACAGAAGTATCATAGTAAACAAAGTAAATAATTTCCTCATATAATTTATAATTAATTTATGGAGTTATTTACCACAAGATGTGATGGTGACATTTAGTTTATATGTTGTTCTTTGTTTTTAAAATAGATTAGTTAGATTTGAGGAAGATGGTCATGTCAATAATTATTAACTTTAATAATAAAGAATTGAATGTCCATATCCAGGATACTTCTCACTGTCACATGTTAAGGACTAATTACACAGTGCAGCTAATTCTAACATGTTCTTTTTGTGTAATGCACAGCTGTACCTGTCTGGTAAAAGTTGGCACCATGCAAGACTAGCTGCATCTTTGCTCTTTATCAAGAGAGGAGATCCTTGCAGAGGGTAATATTTCAGTGGCAAACCCTAAAACTCAATTATGCTTCCTCCTGCTCCCTCTAGTTTTACCTCTTCACATGAGGTGCTGGGAGGTTGCATACAACATATAATGATGGCATTGCTGCTTGGTAGACTGCTTATCTGTATATATAAGGAAAGTATGGGGGGGAAGGTATGACTAAATATATCACAGCCTCTCAGAGGACAATCAAAAGACACCACTTGGGGCCAAATGAGATGAAATACTGGAGGATCTGTGAGTGAATTCCCTACTGTTTACATCCAGGCTACTGCTATTATTGGTGTTGCTGCTGCTGTTGTTCAAACAGAACTACTTATATCTCCAGCAGATATCAGCAATGAGGGTGACAGAGATCAATGAGATGTCATGGAAAAAATTAAATATCCCTACAGGGCTACTTCCTTGACCTCTTTCAAAACACAGATCTGGCTCCTACATACTATTAATTTTTTTTTTTAATGAAACATAGACCTACGGCTGTTCAGAATTACAGCTGCACAAATGGCTTAATTGGGCACCACTTAGCTTCATTTTGTTCCCATTGCCCTGCAAAAATAAAAATACAAACTCTTGTTTGTATGAAGAACTTGTCTTTGAACGAATGTGCATATTTTTTTTGTCCTCAAAAGCTGAAACTCATTGTATCCTAAGGGATTTGAGATCACAAAAGGCTTTGTGCATGGAGAAGGTGGTAAAAACACTCCTAGATTTTTCTCCAACAGCACTAAGAAAATAATCATTTAAGCTGAAATCTACAACACAGTTCACACTACTGTCATAACTGTGAAAGTAACATCCTGACACATAATGGTGTGCCAGACAGCAATTTATATGCAGTAGGATTGCTGTGGCAATATGTATAATGTGTGCTAATGCCATACTGGAGAGGCCTTTGGAAGTGTTTTTTACAGAGGAGATCCCAGTTGCAGTTATTTGGATCCAAGATTATCTACACATCCTTCAAATTCCTAATTAGTCTCTATAAAGGTTTGTAATATGTCCCATACCATGACGTGACTATCTTTCTGATTCAAGCAAGGTTTCCAAAAATGTACTATTCCATCAATACTTCTTCTACAGATTTGTTTACTAATCTGCTTTCAAAACTGACTTAGAAATGACTACTGAGCTATACATATATGACTAGAAAGATATGCCTATCTTCACAGTTATATATGCAAATCAAGACAACAGTATTTATTGCAGAACACCACTTAGTCAGATTGAAAATAAGAAAGTTTTTTTTAATCTAAGCTTTTAATTCACTTGTCTGAAGCACAGAAATATAGTTGTTAGTGGTGTGTGTATGTTTCTTCAAGTTACTTGTCAATTTATGGTGATCCCCATAGATTTCATAGGGTTTTCTGAGGCAAGCAATAGTCTGGGGTGGTTTGCCAGGTCTCTTCTGGGAAATAAAACTTACTGCACCTAGTATTCCTCGATGGTCTTCCATCCTAACCAATATTGGTTTCCAAGTTCAGATGGGATCTGAAGCTTTTAGAGTATTTAGAACTCTTAGCAATAGATATCTATCTTAGCAATAGATGTCTAGAGATATCTATCATTTGTCAGATATCTTTCATCTAGACAAGGCTCAATTCCTGAACTGAACCTGGTTGTGTCACTCTCCTGCTGAAAAGTTATGTTTATGAGTGGGAAGCAAGTAAGGGGAGAGCTATTTTTGCCCTGCCTTCCCTGGATAAATCTAAGTCTCTGGAGCACATTGCTGTATATCTCTGTGTTTGTGCATCCACAGTACCTGCTGAAGAACAGGGAGTCAAAGAAAATCAGTCCTGTCTATTCATGGAAACCTCGACTGGTTCAAAGCACCTTTCAAACTTCTGAGGAAATCTGACTGGATAAAATTGGTAGTGCATTTCCCTTTGCACTTTAAATGTCAACTCATTCAAAATCCAAAACCTTTCATTGAAAAAATATCAAGAATAATCATAGTTCAAGAATTGCAAATTAGCTCCATATTTCATATATTACTTTTGTGAAGTAATTTATTCCTATTCTGGAGACTGCTAGACCCGATTTTCAACTTTTTCTATATGAAATGACCAATCAAAACATAAATAAATCACACAATGAAGTTATCTGCCACCTGTAAGAAATTGGGTTGTGTTCTCTTATTAAAAAGAAAAAGGATAGCTGTACTATTTATTCCGAAAAATGAGACCCCATTCTTTTCATGAAACAGATTTTTGTCACATTTGGGCACATTCGGTGATTTGTGTCTACATAGGGACCCCTTTGAGTATGGAGTGTATCAAGTGCATAGAGAAGGGTATTCTCTTGTCAACTCCCCCCCCCCCAAAAAAAAATTCCCATTGCCCAGCAGCTGTGATGCTCCAGCATGGGCTGGTGCTGCTCCTTCCTACCAGAAGAAAGATCCCAACTTTGCCTAATTGTGAGGAAGGCAATTAAGCACATTAAAATCTGGATGTTCTGAGCTCCTTAGGAAAGAAAAAGTGGCTGTAGTCCATTCCTAAGGAGCTCACCTAATGCCACCCCCCCCCCTGCAATTGAGTTGAGACCTCCCGATCCTTTATGGCTGAGTGTCCTTCCCAACTGAGAAGTGACAGCAGCTGAGGCCACTCCCAAGGCTTGGCAACTGCTGGGCCATATGAAGATGTGGAACTGTACCTGTAGAGCTGCACATATGAGTTGGAACTTAGCCTTTATATTATTCTGTTTCTGTTCTTTTATAAATGGCATCTCAAACTTTGGAAATACTAGATTATAAATGTGGTCTTGTTCATGGTTAATAGCAATAGTAATAGCACTTACATTTCTATACACTTTATAGCGGTAAGCACTCTCTAAGCAATTTACAATGTGTTATCCAATTGCCCTCAACAAGCTGGGTACTCATTTTGCATACTCATTTTGCATCCTATGAAAGGATGGAAGGTTGGGTCAACTTGGAACATTGCTGGATTAAAACTCACAATGTTTTGGCCACAGTACTGGCATTAAACCACTATGCCACCAGGGCTCCAGGTTGCTTAAGGTTCCACAAAAGCAAATCTTGTGTATTTTTGCACATCTGTAGATATAACTGTGTAAAGAAGATTCCTGGTTTCTACTGGTTGCTGACCAGAAGGATTTTGCTGCAGGTTGTGTGTACACTGAAAACTTCAATAAATTTTGCCATCCAAGACCTTGGGAAAATTTCACAAAGCCATCTCTGCCATCACTTCTCTCAGTTTCCTGCCAGTCCCAGTTCCAAATTCCCATTGCAGCTTAACTGTTCCTACAATAGCTGTCCCTCTTGTACTAGCTAACATATCAGGAAATGGGAACTATGAACCATATAAATGTTCAAGGAGTCTTTCAACTGCATTTTGAATAAAATTTTGAAACATGCTGAGGCAAAAAAAAAGAAAAATAATCTTTTCAGATCCAGTACATACCATTACAAGATGGTAAAACTCTGTTCCATGCAGGTTTTCCATCAACACCGATCACACAAGTGATAGTGGAAGGGTCAATAATTTTGTATCCAGAATCACACTGATAAGTGATACTTGATCCAAGTTTAAAGTCTGCTCCAATTCTTGTTCCATTCATTATGTTGCCAGGGTCAAAACATGCTTCTCGTGGTTTTTCTGATTAAAAAGAGAAACAATTCAGTTCAGGGACACCACTCCACAAGCACTCAAAGAATAAAATGTAGGAATTAGGCTGATATAATAATAATTGCTTTCCACCACATTACTATTATCACTTCCTCAAATACTGGCAACGTGAAAATGCATGTGAAGAGGAAAGGACTGTTCTTCCAGCATTCAACCCAGAGATGACATTACACCAACCCCTTGGAATTCCATTTTGAAGTCTTGTGAGATTTTGCGGTCTCATGGTACTTCCTAGTCTCATGACAGGAGATGTTCCATGGGCATATGTAAGATCAAGATATCATTTTAGAAGCCCCCTTTGCTTCAGTATGGCGAAGCCTACTCACCTTCCTTTCACAGTAGTATGGGCTTATGCAAGTCATCTGGTGTGGAGATGAGCAGGATTTTGAGGGATCATTACTGACTGACTTTTTGCAATAGCATTTTTTTCACCTACTCCACATCATTGCTTACTTGATATGACTATTTCTTTGTGTCACATCTGGCATGATGTTGGGTCTAGGAGTAAGGGAACACAGGTATGTATGCCGAGGCAATATTTTGGTAAAGTTTTGCTGTCATTGCCCACCAACAATTAACCAGTAAGTTTGAGGTGTAGGCAATGTATCTGATAGGCTTTTCTCTTTTATAAACTTGAGGGAGTAAGGCCAAGAGCCAAATCTGCTTGCATTCCAACTAGACCATGATAAACTTGCCACAGACATTATTCTGGCATGGGCTTATGTCTCTTCTTCTGAGTCATGTATTTCGAGTTTCACCAATCCCACATTTAATGTGATTCATTGCCAACTGGGTTGATTTTCAACAAAAATATGGGGCACATTTGAATTCAATAGTTATCTTGCATCTTCCTTCTATGGCTGGGGGAGTGTTGGCACAAAAAGATAGGAAGGGATCTTTACTAATGAGACCACTACCATTAAAAGTACTATTAAAATTAAAAGTTGGGTGTCTGAAGCAATCCTGCCATTTGTCTGCCCAACAGACCAACAGGGACCCAATGCACACAAAAACTGTTTCTCACACTGTCCCAGTGGCTTCAAAATGCAGCACAGAATGGTAATGCATGACTTGCACGATTCTTCTGAGAAGAAGGTGAGGGATAGTTTATCACATGCAAGGGCTCCCGTCATGCTCTTGTCACCCAAATGTCACCTGGTGGGATTGTGCCTGGCGCTGTTAAAGAGGAACATTTCCGTTTTCGTCATGGAAGCGTTCTCGTAATTGTTAGGAAAAGGGACCTTTTTAATTGAATTGATGAATTGTTATTTTAGAGAACTAATAGGAATGTCACTTAATTCAGTATTAGTGCTTTAATGATTGTATTTTGTATTATTGTATCATTTTGATTGATGCAATCCCGCCTCGATCCTTGGGAGAGGTGGGAAATAAAAATAAACTTTATTATTATTATTGATTTGATCTGTTATTTAAAAAGCGCCTTTTTTCTAACAACTACGCTGATGCTTCCATGATGAAAACAGGAGGTTCCCATCGCAGTTTGGTGACGTTTGGGCGACAGGAGCCCTCGCGTGTGATAAACTCCATAGAAATATGGAAGCTACGCAAGCTACTTTGGTACCTGAACTGTGAGTTTGCAAATTGAAGCAAGGAAAGAGGAAAGATGTGCAGCAGAATCCTGGATGACCTTTACATACTATGTAGCACTGTAATATGTTACTGTGTAGTGGATTCCAGCCAGATCACACACATACACACACACACACACACACACACACACACACACACTGTGAATGTCACTGAAACCCCACTTATTGTTAAATAGCCACTGAGATTGATGGGAGTCCATTCTCTTGTTGATCAACAAGTGGCTGCCTGATGTTCTCACTCCCTCTCATAAGGGATCTCCTGTGCAACAGGATGAAGCAAGACTGCTGTCAGGCAAGCATTTCTCAATCAAAAGGGGAATGGACCCACATTGATCCCAGTGGCTGTGTAATGCTAAGTGAGGTTTCAGTGACTTTCACAGTCCATGTGTAACGGTAAAGGTAGTCCCTTGACATGAATGTCTAATTGTAACTAACTGTAGGGAGTGGTGCTCATCTCTGTTTCTAAGCCAAAGAGCCAGTGTTATCCAAGGACTGCTCTGGTGGTCATGTGGCCAGCATGACTGCACCAAACACTGTTACCTTCACACAGAAGTGGTATCTATTTATCTACTTGGATTTGCATGCTTTCCAACATTCCCTATGTAGACCATAGTTTAGTTTAGCCCCTAGTTTAGAGGCTACATAAGGGTCACCAATACATAGCAGTAACAAATGCATAACTGTAAGTTACATATTCATCTGCCCAACAGATTTCAGCTAAAGTGAATTTGTATAACAAGGTACCATTCAGGTAACTTTAAGCATGTTTCAAGGGTTTTGCATCATATTTAAATAAAACTATAAAGAAACATTTCTTTAGATTATTTTTTCAATGTTATACTGATAAAGCAATTATTTGAAGCACAGATGCTTTGGCTTTGTTCCCTTCCACTTCCTTTCTTTGCTTACATTGCTCATGTATATTGGGACAACTGGGAGGGGGGATTACAAAGAAACAGGTCTAGCATCTTTCCTGCAGAGAGGGGAAAAAGCCTTTATAATTTAGATGCAAATCTGAGCAAAGAAAAAGAGCCAATGAGACAAGAGAAATCTGTGTGTTCACTATAAATTTATAGAGAAATAATGCAAAAGATATTATGCAAATGCATATTTTCTTACTGGCCAGGGTCGACTTTCTGATAAAATAGAAAGATTCTCATTTTATATCTCTTTGAGAAATGAACAACATGTATGCAAATCAGTCTTGATATAACCTATACCCAAACTGTGTGCAATTGGTGTGTATTAGATAGACATACACTGTTTTTTTTCTATTTAACTTGTCTGAGACATTCCATTTCAGAAATTCCTTCAACAACAGCACACACCCCCCCCTTTAAGTTAGCACAAAAATGATGTAGGAATGAACCATATAAACAAACTTAAAGGAAGCATTCTTTACTGAAGCGTACATATTTCCAAAATTTCAGTCCCCCCGCACCTTAAGTTAATATTAAAATATATGAAAAACAATATGGAAGATGGTACAAAATGCTGCAAAAGGAAAGGGAAACCAAAGAAAACCTTCCCATTTCCACTGGTGGGAACATCTACTGGATTTAACTGCTATTTGTTGGCCCCTCATATCAAAGAGAGGAGCCCTTCCATCCACAGAATGGCAAGTCTTGATTCCAACCAAGGTATCAAAAATGTATTCCATCAAAAAGTAAGCAGTAAGTATAAACAGATAGTTTAATTTGATTCACAATCTCTGCAGCTCAGAAATAAAATAGTGCTTGTGTAATGAATGCCCAGATAGTTTGTAGGTACAGGAATCTACAGGAAGAGAAGGAAATGGGAGCTTAGAAAAGATGAGGAACTTAAAATATATAGGGAGCTTAGATGAATCTACAGACAGGGAAGATGGGAGTTTAGAACAGATGAGTGGCCCATGCTTCTTTCTGCCTCTACTACTATTTGCTCTGTTTGATATTAAATATCTTGAAGTTAGCTTTGTGATTCACTGCACTCAAATCAGATCCTTTTCTTAATGCAGTGCTTTCCTGTCCTATACCTAACTTCTTCATTAGTTTCTATCTGGATTAGGGAACTTTGAGCTTTCAGAAGTTTAACTCCATCAGCTTAACCCAGGATAGCCACTGCCAGGAATAATGAGAACTATAGCACAATAACACCTTGAAGATTCTGCTTCACTGACCTATATGACATTTCTGACCCCAATGAGCTGATTTGTTCTGCCTGTTTAATAATTAAAGCTCAGTGATTATATGCAACAACATTTGAATATCTTTTGTTCAGTCTAACTGTAATTGTAGATACTGTGGAAATATAATAGAATGTATGAACATTTCTTGTTGAGTCTCCAATTAAATTAGTGTAAAATTTACCAGAAGGCTATGTTTTGTAATTGGTTTGAAAGAGGGCCCCATCAATCTGAAATGTATGTGTGTGTGTCAACTGACTTCAAGTCAACGTTGGCTCATGGCTACCCTGTGAATAAGACACCTCCAAGTTCCTCTATCCTCAACCACTCTGCTCAGGACCTGCAGGCTCAGAGCTGTGGCCTCCGTCACTGAGTCTATCCATCTGGTATATGGTCTTTCTCTCTTTCTACTGACTTCCACCTTTCGTAGCATTATTATCTTTTCTAGTGAGTCCTGCCTTCTCATGATATAACCAAAGTATAACTGGCTCAATTTAGTTATCTTGGCTTCCAGGAAGAGTTCAAGTTTGATGTTCTAAGACTCATTTGTTTGCCTTTTTGGCCATCCATAGTATTTTCAGCTCTTCTCCAGCACATGTCAAATGAGTTTAATTCAGGTCTATCTGCTTTCTTGGACTGACTGCGGACTGTTCAGCTCTCACACGCATACATGGTGATGGGAGATACAATGGCCTGGATGATACTAACTTTGGTGTTCAGTTTTATAACTTTGCACTTTAAAATCTTTTCTAGCTGCCCTTCCCAATTGTAGTCTTCTGTTGTTGTTGTTTTTAACTGCAATCCCTGTTCTGATCAATGTTTCAGCCATTATTTTGCTTAAATATTTCAGTTCCCTCAGTAACTCTAGTGCTAATCATCCAATCTGCCATTGAAACATCCATGCCATCAGAATGACAAAGTCACTGCTGTGGACAATTGGCTGACTCCCCACTGAAAGCAAGGCAAACAATTGCCAAACCTAATTACAGAAACGTATAAACTAGTTCTGAATTAGAAACTAGAGAAATGGAATCAAAACAGTGAGGAGTAAACAAAATGAAGATTTTATTGTTATCATTTTTTTTATTTGTACCCCAGTTTTCCCTTCTGGTTTTTACTAACTGGTAGGAAAGAATTTCAATAGAAGCTGTATGGACATGTTTTGTAGTTTGTGTAAATACCTTTCCACCACAAACTTGCAAAATACAATCACACAATCCAAAAGATCTGACTACAAATGATAATGATGATGATTGATGATGATATTTGGATATAATGTGAATAACTCTTGTGATGATGGCCATCCTGATGATCTTGTTACAGAAGGGTGGCATGCATGAGGGAGTGACACCACAGGTATTCTAAAACCACAGAGGATTCTGAAGTAAATGAAACCAACTGTATATATTTATCACTAGTTTTGTCATCAAAACAGTCTTTGATTATATGTCAGCTATAAACAAAGAAGGAAAGTTGACTGTGTTTTCATTTTATGTGATTATACATATTATATTAAATTTACCTTTATATTCAATGGCAAATCCTGACATGCCAACGGAAGCATCACTACGAAATGCCAGAAAAAGGCTATTGCCACTACTCTCTATTCTTTCAGGTGCCTGGGAGCCTTGAAAACTGCCAATTAGAGGGCTGTTGGAATCTTCTCCTTCATAAATATGCAAAAAATCATAACTGGGTTCCATGTTGAAACTGAAAAAGAAGACCAAGAAAATAAAATGTCTCTGTTTGGGGGGAAAAAAGAAAATGTTAATGACATCAGTGTTCCATCACTATTTATCTTTTTTAATATTTGTGATGTGTCTTAAAGGCTCCTTTTATCCTACATCCTGAAATACTGATATATTGTAAAATTTAACTTATTATTCTGAAATTTATTTCCAAATGCCACACTATCATGTATTTATTATTTGTTTGCTTTCTGCTTTTCTGCCCCTTCCTTAATATGTGTTAAAGGATGATTTTGAATACATTCAAACTTCTAATGTCCTCAGTTATTTTTGGATATATAAGAAAAGAGGAGCAAAATAATTCCAGGTGTTGCATATGCTAAATCCAATTACATTTATTTCAAAAAGAGTATAGAAAAGTGCCGGGCAGAGATTGTTCCTCCTGTGTATTTTCTGGACTAGATTTGCAGATACTATGTGTGTGTTTCTGAGTGTTCACAAGTCAGGAATCAGATTACATCCATCAGGCGAAGCATCTGGGGAATGCCAAAGAGATCTGATAAGAATCCCCAGATGATTCATTTGATGGGCATACATTTCTTTATAAGTTTAGCTATAGCTTTTAGCTATTATCTTAAATTTGTATTTTTAGCCATCAGTATATTTTCACTACCCAGATATAGTATTTTGCTACCACTGTAATCATCATACCTTCATCCTCCAGATTCCTGAGATTTCTTTTTTTATAAGGTATTGAAGAATATTCTGTTAGAAAGTTCTACTGCATTCTCTAGACCAAAGCCTTCTCATATATAATTTGAAGTGCCAAACTACAAAGCCCAGGATTAGACATAAGGAGACATAAGCCTCAATAAAACATCTCTTTGGCATGAATACCTAAATGCAGACATACACCACAACAGTCCTAAGGAATCACCAAGCAGAATAGCAACATAGTACAACACATGTCAGTCACTGAGTGCCACTGCACAATGCACAATACATGATGTACAACCATAATGGAAAATATAGGATGCAGAACTGCAATGCATAATCATAAAGTAAAGTATAGGATGCCTAACCTTAATGCAAAATACACAACTTGAAAAGAAGGCATAGGCAAACACATGCTGTCTGTGTAACTCTGCTTTTGTTGCTATCCAGAGAATATGGAAATACACCACTGCTCAATGGTGACTTTTTGGCCTTGCAAGCATAGTTTGACTTACACATGACTATGTCCCTAATCAAATTCTGCCCATAATGTTTAAGCTGATATTAAACTTCTTCTAACTGTATCAGATATACTGCATATCATAATAAAAAGTTACAGTTGTGTTCATGTCCTGTTGGTGGTTTCCTAGAGGCAGTGGTTGGACACTGTGTGAACAGAATATTGGACTAGATAGATCCATGCTCTGATTCAGTAGGCCTTTTCTTATCTTCCCATGTTCCCAAGTAGTATAAATTCCTTAAAAAAAACCCCAAAAACCAAACCTCCCTTTCTCTGTATAAAAATGTTTAAAGCACCCCTCCCTACCCCCCCCACCCCACGTTATTTGATTTTAAGGAAAGCTACAGCACAGGATGAAGCCTCAGGAGAAGAGCTGTAGAAATCATGAGGCTCAGTGCCTTTTGTAAACACAGGGGACTGTCTAGCTCCCAAACTATTTGTTTATCAGATGTAGCACAATAAAATGAGGGAAACTCAAAATAGTAGAAACTAATACTTATGATAAAAAAGGTCCTATACTTTGTGAACACAGAAAACAGACTTTAGAGCAGGAAAGGATACAGCATTCAGATTTTATGTCTAGGAAAAAAATACATGGTTTTGTGAACTAGATCATAGAATCATAGAGTTAGAAGAGAACACAAGGGCCATACAGTCCAACCCCCTGCCATGCAGGAACTCTTCATCAAAGCATCCCTGACAGAAGGCCATCCAGCCTCTGTTTAAAGACCTCTAAAGAAGGAGACTCCACCACTCTTCCAGGGAGAGTGTTCCCCTGTTGAACAGCCCTAACTGTCAATAAGTTCCTCCTAATGTTGAGGTGGAATCACTTTTCCTGTTCCAGGCCCTATTCACTGGAGCAGTAGAAAACATGCTTTCTCCCTCTTCAATATGACATTCCTTCAAATATTTAAACAGGGCTGTCATATAATCTCTGAACTTTCTCTTCTCCAGGCTAAGCCTCCCCAGCTCCCTAAGTTGTTCCTCATAGGGCATAGTTTCCAGAGTCTTCATCATTTTAGTCACCCTCTTTTGGGCACACTTCAGTTTCTCAACATCCTTTTTGAATTGTGGTGCTCAGAAATGGACACAGTATTCTAGGTGGGGCCTGACCAAGTTGTGTCAATGATAGAACAGGCAGGACTTAGTGCAAGTCATACCACCCCCTTTTTTCCATGCTTTGTTTCATCCTTTATGCTTTGATACCAAGCATAAAAAGAGTACAAACTGCAAAGTTCACCTATCTGTTCAATGCACAAAATGCAGTTAAATTCCACACTGCACTAGAAAAATACCTGCAAAGTATACAACTTAGTTCTCGGCACAGTTCTCCCCCCCCCCCTGCAATGTTAACTATCTGCAAATAGCTGTAGTTTAAAGTGCCTTCTTATGTCTGATTGGATGTACAAGCCAGAAAGGGAGCCTCCACATTGGCTTAGACCAATGGACCTGAGGTTTTTCCACTGTTTAACTAAAGTGGACCTTTATGTTCAAAGAGAATGCTTTTGAAAACCAGACTCTGGAAAGAAACCATAGAGAATGGCAACAGTGCTTGAATCACAAGAGAGAGGAATAACCAATAAAAGAAATCCACAATCTGTGACCTCTATTCCACAGTTGTCTTCTTCTAGGCTTCTACAAAACAGTGTCTGCTTAAGTGAGGAGATGCAGTACCAAAGAGAAGGGGGACAGAGCCTCCTTTGAACTATCCTGTCATTCAACCAATGGCCACTGCTGGAATCTGACCACTACTGGAATCAGGAATCAATGTATCCTTGATACTGTGCAAGGTTTTTAAAAGTTATCACTTGCTTTAATGTAATCATGAAGCAATGATACAAAA
Source organism: Sceloporus undulatus (assembly GCF_019175285.1). NCBI lineage: Eukaryota > Metazoa > Chordata > Lepidosauria > Squamata > Phrynosomatidae > Sceloporus > Sceloporus undulatus. Next base: position 139,628,855 of record NC_056522.1, read on the forward strand.
TGTGTCAAATCAGGCCACAGCCAGACAAAAGTAATTAGAGATGCTATGAACTGATAAACAATGTGAATTTTAAACATGGTTTTTAAAAAAGCAAAAGCAAGCACGTGCTGTAAAAGAAAGTCCTGGTTATAGAAATGTTACCTTTTGAATATCAAGGCAATGACAAAATCAGGGTTTACTTTTATTCTCCAGTCACATTCCTTCCCAGGAGGATAAGGCTGTGGGTAGTTTGGTGACAAAATAACACCTGCTGGGCCTGAAAGGTTTCCACCACATGCAGCTGTCACAAAAGGCAGAGGAGGGAAGAGAAAAAGAAAAGTGATCACAATGATTCCTAACAATCACTAAATTAATCTGGGATCAATGTTGTTAATCCTTTCTGGCATCTCATTTTCATTTAATTCTCAAGTCAAGTCCAGGAAGAATGAAATCCAGATGTATAAAGGCATTTTATAGATACTGATACAGATACAGTATCAATATCTACTGTCAAGCATAAACAGTCCCCCCTCACAAATGTATACACAGAACATCTAAATCTCCAAACAAAATGCCACTATACAATGTATGAATTCTTATTTATTTGTAATACTAATAATACTAACAATAATAGAATTCAAAGATATAGCTGTGTTAGTCTGTAGAATCAGTATATAGAGAGATCTTGTAGCACCTTTGAGACTAACTTAAAGTGTAATAACACACTCTATAGATGGTTCTTTCTCTTTCATCAGGCTTTTAGAGAGCTGGAGGTGTTGGATAACATTGAAACCTCTTTTGTTTATCTTAGTTTGTTTCAAAACTTGGGACTGAATTGTGCATATTCTTATTCTTATTTGAAAGAAAGAAGTTGTCAGCATGAGCTTTCGTAGACTTCAGTTTACTTCCTCCAAAAGCATCTGAGGAAGTAGACTGAAGTCTATGAAAGCTCATGCTGACAACTTCTTCCTTTCAAATAATAATAATAACAATAATAATAACAATAACAATATGCACAATTCAGTCCCAAGTTTGGAAACAACCTATGATGAACAAAAGAAGTTCAGTGTTGTCCAACACCTCCAGCTCTCTAAAAGTCTGATGAAAGAGAAAGAACCATCTATAAAATGTGCTATACACAGGTATACAAAAGGAAAGACTGGTGTTGGCTAAAATGGGGCAGAATGTGAAGAAGAGTTGTCAAATGTGTTTAGGAGTATCGTAAGTGCAGTTAGTCCTAATCTCTTCCATTAATTGCGTGTGGATATAGCCTCTCAAGGTACAGGTGTAGATGTAAGTATCACAGAGCAAACATTCAATCATCATACAATTGTAGAAAAGTTCACTTTAGCATAGCTCAATAATGTATTTGGATACTCTCCAACAAAATGCATTCCACTTCCCTGCTTTGGCACAAGGAAAGAATAACATTTTACTTGATTATGAAAGATACTATCCAATACAAATATCTTGGCACTAATAGGGAAAACAATTGCATAATTCCTTGCCAGCAGGTAGGCAAGTAAATCTGAAACCATGCACTCAAAATTAGGGTTCTTGTTAACAGTGGTACTGAACACCTATAATTCTCCTAAGGTAACAATAGTAATCAACCCAGGTGGGTTGTTTTCTTTAAAAATAAACCATGGTAACCACATTGCTCTTCCATAGATTTTACTCTAGTGAAGACACACAATCTTCCCACATTTTTTAATGACTTAGCCTGAGGTAAAACACAAAAACTGTTCTCTGGGAAGTTATAAAATGTAAATGCAGCTAAGGAAAAAAAACCACCCTAAAATAAAATAAACAAACCTGAATGGCTGTTTGACAATGCTCAGAATGCTAGTAAGAAGAGCTATTAAATCTCAACCATCCTCAGTTTACAAGAGTATTACTTTTTGAGAATGTTGAACACTGCATTTTATCATGTTTTTTATAGAACCTTTGAGGCTTCCAGTTGTGCTACACACATAAGACACAGAAGATTTCAGACTGCAAAACCCACAAGGTCAGTTTTCATAGTAAAATATGCTGATGCTACTCCACCATAAAGACTCCATACATCAACATTTCTATTAATAACCAAATTAAGCCAAAATAAACCATAACAACAGCAACAAGAACAAAAAGGGAAACAAAATAGTCTAACTGATGGGAGACTTTCAGTATCCAGCCCTTGCCTAAAGGCCAAAACGAATGTGATGCTTAATTGCTCCCATTGGCTCTAGTGGAGACTTCCTTTCAAATGCAAATAGTAGCTTTTGACACTGAGTGGTAATTTTTATCACCCTTATTACAGGGAAGACAAGAGTTAAATGTCTCCTCTTCACCTTCCTGCAGTCAGCTCAGTCTACTCAGGGCTGCTGCTTACTCCACACACACACACACACACACACACACGTAATGTTAATTACAAGCACTTAGCAATTAAAATTGCCATTTAGTTTGACCCTAAGTGTTGCTTCTTCTGCTGACAAGTGAATACCAACCAAACAAGGCTCCAACTTTTTCAAGCAAGGATGCAGCAGAAATGCAAATGTCCTCCGTCCATTTTAAATTCCAGGCAGAAAAAGGCCCAATATTAGCTTCTTCCCACACAGGACAATGGTTGTTTAACAAAATAGCTGGTCCTAGCGGCTCTGACAAATTTTTTAGTGGTGGGGAATCTTGTGTGTCTATTTTACTAGAAAGGGGAATGCCGCTGTCATACCATCTGTGCTTTTTTTATATAAGCAATAGTAATTGCAAATATGTTGTTGAAAAACTGCTGACCAATTAATTTGACTAAATGTAACTTTTTTAAAAAATCTAACAAATGAGCCCGTTAAACATCTCAGCCCATTATAAACGACATTTTCCCATCACAATTTGCTTATGGAATTTATGCATTCAGACACATAGAATTACAAGGAAAATCTGGTGCACTTAGGGCACTGGTGTCTTCTGTTAGTCCACACACACACATGATAGCTCCAGTTTGGGGGTGAACTAGATACCTACATTGTTAATCATGCAAATCTGTTCACCCTAGGTCTTGAGGTTTTACTAAAATAATAGGATGAATCCAATGTTAGCCCCACATAGAGTAGTCCCACTGAAATCAATGAGCCCTAAAGTAGTTTTAACTTATCAGTTGTAGTCATTTCAATAGATCTACTCTAGGTGGAACTAACACTTAATTTAGCCTGAGCCCTATGCTGCTATTTTATGCAATACTCTGGGGAATGCAAGGCTGTTTCCAAGTAGATTTGAGTTTAAAAACACAAATAAGGAGCTCACACTGGTTTGGGTACAGTAATGTTTCTCATACAAAGAACGGCTGCCAGGAACACCCGGCAGCTGCGTTGCCGCTGGCAGGAGCGCTGGCAATGTGGGGCCTCGGCGCGCCCCAGAATGCAGTGCAGGGCGGCCGAGGCTTGGATTGGATGCTGGAAGGGCAAGAGATGGGATTTCCAGGGTGGCCGCTCTAGCCGGCTGGGAAATCCTCTATGGTCACTCGAGTGGGTCCTCCAAGGCAGCTGATTGGTGCTGCCAGGAAGGGGGAGGAGAGAATGAGCTTGGCCCCGCCCCGGACTTAAACTATATAAGGCTGTGCAGAGAGAGGTCTGGGGCAGTTCGCGCTCAGCAACCCACCCACCCTCCCTTGAGTTGCTGTTGCTGTCACAACCAGGGGCGGCAGCATAGGCCAGGATCTGGGATGGTTGGTCTCCAGGGCTGCGGAGCACTGGAGCTTAGGGACCTAGGTACGCTGAGCGGTTACGTATGGCCATTGCGGGGGCCATTACGTTTTTATGCAGCCCAGTGACAAGGGGCTGCAGGAAATACGGATAAGCGATTGGTTGCTATCCGGTGGTATATAGCCCCTTGGTCTTCCCGACGGCAGGCCTGGTGGCAGGCCTTGGGTATCGAACAACCGGGGTGTTGGTCGATTGTGCCAGATCCTGACCTCATGCTATGGGCCAACCCTATGCTGTTTTATTGCTGCTTGCAATTAATAAAGTTGTGGCCTTTTTCTCCAAGATATGCTTCTGTGATTATTATGGCGGCGCCCCCATACAAGGCAAAGGGTAGCATCACCCTGAATGATTAATCTGATTCAGACAGTGTAGTTTTATTATTATTTACAGTTTCTTTTTCAGGAGGGATTGTATATATTTGTATTATTACTCTTGCTGTATATCTGTATTATTTTAATTGTTGGAAGATGCTTTGTTTCTTTCAAATAAGTGGTATATAAATAAAAGTTTTATTTATTATTTTTATTATAATGCATCTTTAGCTTAAACCCAGAATGGTGCCCAACTTTTCATCTTAATACCTATACATGTGGGTGCATCAGGCTGCCAAAAGAAGCGATTATTCAGCTGAACGCAAGTAATTTTATCTTGCCCTTGGAGCTGATATCCTGGGTCACACTGGAAGGTGATTGTGTCTCCAGGCTCTCTGCTGTCTCCATATCTGCTGCCGTTTTGTGGGGTCCCAGGATCATTGCAAGTTGATGCAACGGATGCTGAAAATAAATAATGGAAGCAGAAAAAGGAAAAGTTACATATGCACGCTCTGAGTGTAGCAGACTTTGTATGGCCTTACACAATTTGTAACACAAGCATTTTCCCAGGTATATTACTATATGTTGGTAATCAAAGTAGTTTCTATGGTTGTTTATTTATCTTGGAAACTGTTAACTGTGGTACATCAAATTTCTGGAGGTGAGAAGAGGACATATGACAAACTTAAACCACTCCTTTAAGCTGTGACTGATAGGCAATGCAGTGAGGATACAACTGTTAGATGTGTTTTATATATATATTTCTTTTTTCCCTGCATAGTATTTTCAAATTAGAGGGAACTTTGTAATAATTATTAATAATTACAACAACAGTATAATGAATATTATAATTATGTGCAGAACCAATATTTACACTAATCATATACTTTATCTAATCCAGCATCAACCAAATGTCATTCAGGGTAGACATACAATATACAAATAAGTTGTTATAACCACAAAACGCTAAAGAAAAAGAGGGAAGGATTGAGACATAGTGGTATCAAAATGTATTATTTTTATTGTAGATACACCCTCTGTGTCTCAATCCTTCCCTCTTTTCCTTTACCGTTTTGTAAAAATAATGCATTTTGACACAACTATAAGTGCTGTTGCTCAATCCTATGGAAACGGGGGTGTGTTTTACAAGGTTTTTAGCCTTTTCTGCCACAGAAAGCTGACACCTCACAAAACTACAAATCCAAGAATTCTGTAGGATGGAACCATAACAGTTAAAGTGGTGTCAAACTGCATTGTTTCTGCAGTTTAGATGCACCCAGAGAGATAGAGGAAGAGGAAAAGAGAGAGCCTTTTCCATCAAAGCTAGCATAACATTTTTCCCTTCTGTTCTCCAAAAACAATAATTGAGAAAATAATAATAAACTGTCAGAAGGAGTCCAAATGTACATCTCCAGAAAAAGAAATTATTTCTCTCTTTCAAGCACGATGGATTATTATTCTAGTACTTATCTGCTGGACTGGCACATGGCACCATGCGTAGCAATATTTCTCAAGACTTACCATAAGCCTTTGGTGGGTGGATGCTTAGGAAACGCAAGAAATCTTAGCCTGGGAAAATGTCTGGTTAAACTGGTAGCAATTACTACAGAGACTAGGCTAGTGATTTAAAGAAATAGCCTAAGAACTGAAAAGGGCACTCAGTATCATACACTAAACTGTCCAGTTAATGGACATAGAAGAGCTGGTTTTGACTCAAACAGCGCTGAAGTAGCACAGAAATTTCTGTATTTTCCAAGTGGTCTGTAAGATATAGATAGATAGATAGATAGATAGATAGATAGATAGATAGATAGATAGATAGACAGACAGATAGACAGACAGAGACAGACAGACAGACTATGGATGTAAAATATACAGTGCACCCGCTCCATACACGGGTGCACCATACACGGCTTCCACTTTACACGGAAGCCATGCTGCAATTAAATGAATGGGCTGTGTGCCTATGGCGCATGTGGTCCACGCTGCTGCAAGCACAAACCCCATTCAAAAGAATGAGACTTGTGCTTATGTGGGATTTGCCTTACGCGGGGGGGGGGGTGTGTGTGTGTCCGAAACAGATCCCCGCATAAGGAGAGGCTCCACTGTATATATATTTAAAAATATATTGCTTTAAAATAGTTGACAAACATGTTTACCTATTGATAGGAAACCACAAGGAGAAAAAATGTGAAAAGATAAGAATATGTGCAGTTTGAGATATATTCTGTACAAAATTCACACATAGGTCTTTTGCACAGAGAATAGGATTTCTGTGCATAAAATATTTATTTGCAGAAATATTGGCTGCAATTCAATCAGGCAGTTACAAACGATTAACCACTGCACTTAAGTAGTTACACAGTGGCTTCCAAACAAGTTCTCACATCCTGAGGAGGAAGTTGCCACTATAGTGAAGCCGGGAGGAACACACTCATCCTTCTCCTTTACCATGGCAGTGGCCTCCACCTCTGCAGAGAAATCTGCCCTTCTGCTTCATCACAGCTGCAACCTCCTCCTCCTGAACAGGAAGCCACAAGGGAGGGGCATACTCATCCTTTCTCACCCCGCAGTGGGAGGATGGCACTATTGTGTGTCACCTTTATTCTGATGCCTTATCTGGTATGAGCATCACCCTTCACACCTCCTAGTGACACTATCGGAAATGAGATGTATATGAAACCTCCCATTCTCATCATAACGAACAAGTGAACAAGCTTTCTACTTAGTTTACATACATCAATAAATATCACCACTTGTGCTATCACATGCGCATCATACACAGACATGCAAATGTAGAGTTAATCAGTGAAACTTCGTTAATTTATCTTATCAACCACGTTCCTCATAATGCTACTGCCAATTGTACTCACAATTTTGAATTATTACTGAATCATTACAATTACTGTTGTGCTGGACTGACACTTCATTGATTAACACACTCTTGTTATTATACCTGTTCATGACCTCATCACCAATGTGTGAAAGCTTTATCCAATTTGACCATTAGTGAAACAGAATTACAATTATGAAATCAACTTTTTAATAATTCCTGTGAACAGTCAGACATTATTTGCTATATAGTGAATAAAGTATTCAGACCTTCATAACTGAAAGTATAGAATCTTTCAAATAATTTCTCTTCATTGGCACTCAAATTGTGGTACATTTTCTAACCATTTAACATAACAATGCAGAAGTGATGGATGCTTAAAGCTTTAAAGAGGACCCTATTATTCAGAAGTCAAGGATAAAGTATGGGTGAGTGGGAAATTTCACGATGCAATGTTATTAAAATATTTTCATAAAAACTGGAAAACTAGACTGCAGCATTAGTTCAAGATAACACTTTATATTTATTTGATTTATATCCCTTTTTATCTCAATTATGAGGTTCAAGGTAGCTCACAGTATGAATGAATTAAAAAAACAACCACACAGCAATTCAGTTAACAATAAGAAGTTACTACATATACTGATGTATAAGTTTTATAAAACGACAACCAATTGATCCAAAAATTGTTTTAACCATGGCTCAATGCTGGAAACAGATGGTGACAATGATAGCTGGATGAGCATTGTGCTCCTTACCACAGAGCTTACTGTCTAAGCCTCATGAGGCTTAGCAGTCTCTATGCAAAGTGAGGTTTATACAGTAAGCCCTTATTAAAAATGGCTGCAGCCGCTCTGCTGCTCTACCTCAATTATCCAAAATAGTGGGCACGCCACATTCTTTGGGCTCCCCCATGTTGCTGTTGCACACTGTCCAGGCCAAAAAAGAAGATGAGTAAGGTAGAAATATAGGAAATCATCAGTGCTGACATGATGGAGGGTACCTTAATATGCATTTCAAGTCTCCTCTAGTTGGTGGAATTCAAAACATCGTGCCCACCAAATGTGTCCCTCACCCCAATGCTTTGGTCTCAGGGAAGAGCTTTTTTCAACCAGGTAGCAATCCAGGAGATGTGGAATAGGTGTTTACCTTCTGTATTCCTATCTCTCTTTTCAAATTACCTTGCCTAGCTGGATCTTTAGGGTGTCAGGAAAAACTAGATAGTACCATTGTGGAGACTACAATTCATTCTTTTTCTTGACCAGATAAAGTTTGGGGGGGGGGAGAGTCCATGGAGGCTGGAGTGGTTGACAGCCACAGAAACAGCCAAAGTTGTGGGACTGGATTTTTCTCATCCCGGATTAAAATAATCTCAACACAATCAATGAATACCAGGTGCTGTAGGCTATATTTCTGAGGAAGGAACTGGCACACCACCTCTGAATATTCCTTGCTTAAGAATATGCTATGAAATTCATGGGGTTGCCATAACGTGACAAGCAACTTAAAGACACAATGTGTGTGAGGCCAATGTAGTAGGTTCATAAACATATGAACTAATTCTACTAAATAGCTGGACGCAAAACATTTAGGACCTCAAGATGATCACAAGTAGTTTAAACTAGGCCTGGGTACACAATTAGAAGTTGTCCAATGGTAAAAAAGAAGAAGATAAAACACACTAAATCTACTACTATCTGAACAAAAACACAAGCAAAACTCACTCAGTTTTCCCCATTCCATTTAGCCAATCCCTTATTTAGCTCCTTACCACATTTAGCACAGACTTTTATTTTATTGGGTGACCATCAGACTGGATGGTGGGGCTGCTGCCACTTACCATTGTTTGTGCCCAGTTATATTTCTTGGGTCCATGTGGATTGCAAGGACAGGTTAACTTTTTAAAAAAAAACCTCTAAAATAAAAGAAAACCTACAATAAAGAGGGACAAAATGCTCCATGTTGGGGACTCCAGTGCTAAACCTTGTTGTTGTGCACCTTCAACTGATTTCCAGTATTTATTTAGTTATTTATTAGACTTATAGTCCATCTTTTTTTTTTTCAAATTGGCATTCAAGGTGGTTAAATAAAATCCCATTAAAACATTAATTTATGAAAGTTAATGAAGAATTAAATCCCAATATTGTCAAAAACATGATTAAGGCAGATAAAACACTTATTTAAGATATCATTACAATAAAAGATTTAAAAAATATAGCACACCACTGACAAACACAAACACACACACACTATAGCTCTTTAATTAAAATAAAAAGAAGACTTACAGCACCCCTATCTTTTCATGGAAAGATTTTTTGAGAGTGGGTTTGCCTTTGCTTTCTTCCAAGGCTGAGAGAGTGTGACTTGCCCACTCACACAGTAAGTTTCCATGGCTGATCAGGGATTTGAACAATAGTCTCCAGAGCTGTAGTGCAATAGCAAAAGCAAGTGCATTTCTATATCGCTTATCAGTACACTTAAGCACTCCCTAAGTGGTTTACAATGTATAATCTGATTGCCCCCAACAATCTGGGTACTCATTTTAGCAACCTTGGAAGGATGCACGGCTCAATCAACCCTGAGCCCCTGGCTGGTATTGAACTCACAACCTTGTAGTTTGTGAGCGAATCGCTGCAGTACAGGCATTTAACCACTGCACCATCAGTGCTCAAACTCCTACACCATGCTGCTCTGTAATTATCTGAATGAACACCTCTTGTCAAACATATTCCCAAGTGCATCAAGAGGAACCCATAAGGTCCACAGCAAAGTCTTTTCCTCTGCTTGTGCAGATAGCAAAATACATCTTTCAGGCCTTTTATGTGAGTGAGATAGCTTCGTCTCTTTAACATTTAATTTCTGGAGCATTTGGAGAGCAGTGATTGATCCTACTCTTAACCCTATTCCTCTTTTCCTCTTTTTCTAGTAAAATTGCTATCTTGTCACCTTCCATCTGCAGTAGTTTTGCCTTATGGAATGTATGTTCTTATCCCAGAGTGGGATTTCACGACAGTACAATTTATAGAGTTGATTTTCACTCTCTTTTGTGTTTCTTCTCTCTCTCTCTCTCTCTCACACACACACACACAGGGCCGGCTCTAGGTATTTGGCCACCCTAGGTGAGAAATATTTTGGCACCCTGTCGCCCCTCATAATTATTTTCACCCCTTGATTTCCGCTGTTTTGTTTGTCAAAGCTAAACATGACATAAAACTTAGGTTCCAAACTCTCATCATAGTATTGAGAATTAGTTAAAAAGCCAAAGAATTATACAAAAAATTAGGAGCCAGCCCTGCACACAAACAACTGATTTTAGCATTGTTTGGATTAAAATCATGCTTCACACTGAAGACTGGAATCCACTTTTGCCGTGCAGCAATTGCAGTGAGAAATAGGCTGACTGTAGAGACTGGAAAGGCAATTCTTCCATTTTGATATAGCCCTGCCCATTTGCCTGGCAAGGAGGTCACTCCACAGCTTCATGTCTTTCAGGCTAGTAGATAACTTTTAACATCTGACTCAGGGGAGTGCTAGTGCCTCTTAACCACTCAGCTATACTGCTATTTTTGCTGGCTTTGTGGGTTCATTGTATTATTCTCTGGTCTGTGGCAGACGTCAGAACAATGGTTTCAATGCCATCACTACAGGTTGATTTCATCCTTCTTCAAATGTTGCTGGGAGCACAGCAGGGATACAGAGATGGCAGCAGAATTACTGCACACATAGTGGGAGTGATTGTAATTGTTACTGCAAATCCTCTTTGTAATGCTTTTTCTTCTATACTAGTGCTAGGAGAGCATAGGATCCTAATTGGTTACGCCCAGGTAAGCTCTAGCATAATAGCATCCATTTTAGCAAAACACTAAGATTGTCCTTCTCATTCTTTCAGGTCTCCAATGTGGACACAGCAGTATGTGAAATTAATTTTCAAGGGATGCTGCAATACTGTTCAGCAGGCACTGACTCTCTCATACCTCTTCTAAGTGTCTGATCTTATTGAGGAGTTGCAGGAACTACTGTTATAATATGATGAAACATTACATATTCTTTCCAAAATGTTCCCAATGTTGATAACCATATTTTGAAAGGTCCAATATTTGCTTCTCATTTTTAAACTATTAATAGTGTGAACAGCACCAAAATGATCGTAATATTCCTTTATTGTCTTGCCTATTTATTTTGTTGTTATGTGCCTTCAAGTTATTTCTGATTTATGGCAACCCTAAGGCGAACCTATCACAGGGTTTCCTGGGTCTGAGAGTGTGTGGCTTACCAAATGCCACTCATTGTGTTTTCATGGCTGAGCAGGGAATCAAACCTGATGTCCAGAGTCTCAATGAAACTCAAAGCATTGTGCCACACTGACTCTCTGCTTATTTATAAGCCCCATTCTATGCTTTAATAGAAATTCCAGTGACAGTTGATCCTTTCATCCGTAGCTGCAGGTTAACAAAAATTGAGCTAGTACCCTTACCAGTTTCAATCGTCCTGCAAGCCAGATCTGTGGCATGATTTCATCACTCTCACAGCACATATTGTGGCAACTACTATCATAAAATCTGTATATGCCTACTAATTAAAACTTCTTTACATGTACTTTCCTGAAAGTAGGTTCCTAAGGTGCTGGGGGGCATATCTGGATGGATAAACATAGGAGTACATTTACATGATGTTACAGAATGTAGCTTCTGTACTAGGCTAGATTATTACTCTTGGATAACAGTTACCATGCAGAAAATCGTATTTGTTCCAAGTAGCCCACAGTTCCAAGAGGGGAAGGCATGCTGCTTCATGATGGCAGGATGTGTTCTTGCTTCTCTAACCATGAGCTGTTGGTAACATTTTATTTGGGGAGCTCAGACATTGTACATTGAACAGAAGAACTTCATAAGGAAATGCTTTCTCAAGTAACTGCTCCCAGGCTGTGGAGCAATAGCATCACTGGGTGCGCATGTGTGCAGGGGCTGTGGGCCATACCGGGTGACACCCCAGAAGGGTGCCCCCCATCCCCACAGTTACTCCTTGTACCCGGGTGGGTGCCACTAAAGCCTACACAGGCATCCATGCGGGAACACCACTGCTCTGGAGTTGTCTTATATGGGAGAGTGAGCTGGTCCCTCTTTGCTCTTCTTTTGCTAGCTGGTAAAGAGCTTTTAAAAATTTATTATTTAGTGATTAATTGATTTCACAGAAAGGTTTTCTAATGCTGTCTTTCTGCTGCAGTTTTATTTTTACAGCTACAGTATATTTTTACAAGGAGTACTGTAAATGATTTTCTACCTTTTGAAATTTTAACACGATAGCTAATTTAATCATTTTTTTTAAAAAAACTTTTCTATCATCAAGGCTTTAGTTGTTTTAACCTTACTGTAAGCCACCTTGGATTCCATGCTAGGAGAAAGGATTTTTTTTTAAATAATAATAATAATAAAATAACAAATAATATGAAAGAAAAATTATTCAATCACTTCTGAAGCTGTAAAAATAAACAAGCAGAAACATTCTCAGTGTTTCTGAGAACTATTTACTCTACTGTGCTATGCATATCAGAAGCCTCATTAGGCTAAATCCAACATCAGTTCTATTTAGAGTAAAGCTGGGATGGATTATAAATGGTATAGTTGGTGCAAAAGATCCAGGCCCACGTGTTGCAGTAGGAGGATGATTTGAAGGATGACTTGAAGACAGGGGACAATGATGGAGTGCTTGCCAGCCAAGGCAGCAACCACCTGAGGGAACAATTTCTGGCTGCTGGATTCAAAGCTGTGCTTTGCTTCTTCATTCTCTTCCACTTTCTACCTCGGTCAACCAACCTGGATAATTAAAAGGGCAACTGCTGCTGCCTAGATGGTATAGATAGATCCTTGAAGAAGTAAAATTAGGAAAAAAAAGGCAGGTCCCTGCCTCACATTCTCACTTCACAGAGCCTCAGTATGTGTGCAAGCATGCATGCACAGCATGAGCAACAACATTGTTGCTGCCATTTCCTCTTCCTTTACTGCCCCACCATCTCTGCTTGGAAAGAAATCAAATTCAGAGACATAGCTGTGCTAGTCTGGAGTATTAGTATGCAAAGGAATCTTGCATCTGAGGAAGGAGACCAAGTCTATCAAAACTCATACTACAACTTCTTTCAAATAGTCCCAAAGGTGCTGCAAGAACTCTTTGCAGAAAAAGAGGAAAGAGAGTGTATCCTAACTTAAGTGACTTAGGCCCTAAACAGACCAGTATGTTGTGCCAGCCTGCGGCTGAAAGCAGAGCTAGATAGGGCTGGGCATCCACATGCACCCAGTCCTACTTTTGATACCAGTACGCCATTATAGAGTGCACCCGCCCACATGGGTCATCAGAGCATGCAAACGATGCTGGACAGAAGGGGTGTCATCATGGTGTGTGATGATGGTGCCCCTTCCAGGAAGTTGCTTTCAGCAGCTTCTTTTTGCTTCCAAGAGAGAGTGGATTGTTGCTGCACCATGTGGTTGCCACAGCAATGATCCAGAGCAAACAGGGGTGGCATTTTGCTGACTGTCTGTCGAGCCTCAGAGGAAAAAAACAGATAATAACAAATGAAGGGAAAGAAATAGGGAGAGAAGGAGATGGCTTTGGGTCTGGGCAACAAATCACTGAAGGAGAGATATGTAGAATGGGTGCTGGAGTGGGTGGGACAAGGAGAAAAAGACGCAACCATGACAGTTAAAGAGGAATCATAGTGCTATAGTTGTACAATATGGAAGGGCCGCTGGTGACATGTCAGCCTTACTGAAATATTTGAAGTGATGTCATACTGAGGATGGAGCAAGCTTGTTTTCTGATTTCCCAGAGACTAGGATACAGAGCAATGGATTCAAACTACAGGACAAGAGATTCTACCTAACATTAGGGCTGCATCTGCACTGCAGAAATAATTCGATACAGTATGATACTTTAACTGCCATGCTCAGTGCTATAGAATCCTGGAATGTGTAGTTTGTTGTGGCACCAAGTTATTTGGCAGAGGAAGCAAAATATCTCACAAAACTACAAATTGCAGAATTCCATAACACTGGGCCATGGCAGTTAAAGTGCTGTCAAACTGGATTATTTCTGCAGTGGGGATGCAATTTAGGAAGAACCTCCTGACAGTAAGAGCAGTTTGACAGTGGAACACACTCCCTCAGAGTGTGGTGGAGTCTCCTTCTTTGGAAGCTTTGAAACATCAGGTGGATGGCCATCTGTCAGTAGTGCTTTGCTTGGGTCTTCCTGCATGACAGGGGACTGGAATGGATGGATCTTGTGGTCTCTTCCAACTCTCTGATTCTAAGAAGAAAAACATTCTATTAGGCTACTTGTCACATTAGAGATTGGAGGGGGGGGGTGAAGGGAACCTTAAAAAGAATCCTACTCCCTGCTGTTTCTGCCCTGTCTTCCCACTCCATGCCATCTGCTTGACAAAAGGAACCAGCATGCCCATGCAAGAGTGCAACTGCTATCATTTACTTTTCCATCACCTCCTCACAACCTTGAGCAGCAGCACTACCAGACAAGAAGGAGAGAGAAAACAGACCCCAAGGCAACAGAAGAAACTGGGAAAAGGAGTAAAAATAGCAAAGGAGGGCAATGTCCCATGGCTCTGGGCAAAATGAGGGATCTTCTTGTTAAACTCTGTTGAAAGGGAAATCATGTATATGTGTGGAAGACTAGGAACTGGACAGGTGGGGGGGGGGGGCAGAGAGAGAAGATAATAAATCTGCCTAGTTCTTTCCTGAGTAAAATAAAGTTTATAACATCCTATTTTTCGTCTGATCCGTAAAGAAAGACAAATTTATCATGGAAGCCTTACAATCTGTAACAGCGAGGGGTGGTTCCCATCTAGCTGAGCTCTTTAATAATTGCAACTTATTAAATGTGAAATTCCACACTCATTTCTTGAAATAAACTGTAATGGTCGCTAAATTACAAGTTTAATATCTATATACTGTATACATGCAGGGGAAAGAACAGTGCAGACTGTCATTATTAAATCTTATTTTAAACAAAACAGAGCAAGCTTTTTCTGTTTGTAGGAATAAGAACCACACAACAAAAGGAGAAATAGCTAAACTGGTTTCAAAGAGTTGTGTCCGTATATTTGCAGCTGACCATGGGTATTGCTGGTTTAGTTGCAAATGTTTTTCAACATCATTTTAACTCCAAACATCTGGAAAGGGTTTATTTCACAGAAAGGGAAAATCTTGAGCTTCTGTACAAGTATTTTGCTATGTTATGAACTAACTAGTAAATATAAATTATTTTTTCCTAAGCTTCAATGAAAAAAGTCAAATAATTAATATATCCTGCACACAGCCTCAGTGTTTGGGCCAGCCTAACTTATGTGTTTGATTTTCACAAAATTAAAAACTGTCAGATGTAAATTTATGAAGTACAAAGTAGAGGCTTGCATTTGCCCCATAACTAGTGCACTTCTGGCTTCTTTGGAGTCTGATCCTGTGGGTGTTCATGCAGAAGTAACCTTCAAGGCTCTTGGATGCTAGATGTCATGCCATACTTTCATTATGTTGTTGAATGGATTCCCCTTTCCCCAAGGCAGGTTTATTTCTAAAGTTAAAAAAAACTAACCTCTACTCAAATTTTACTTCAGTAACAACAGTAGCAATCCAAATGTCAAAACATTTCTAGCTATTTCACATGCAGACATATGTAATATTTTGTAGGTAAGAATTGGAAGAGGTGAAGAGAATAGAATTATTTTGTAATTTGCATTTTATTATACTCTCTATTAATTTTATTCTTATGCCACTATTCTACAGCTCACACATCTACCCAGAGGTCCTCATTTCTAAAAATGTTTGGGCATCCAATTACCATATGCACTCAACTATAAATCGACCTCATGTATAAGCCAAGGGCAGGTTTTGGGGTCAAAATTATGGATTTTGATATGAGCCCAAGGATAAATTGAAGGTAAAATTTTGGGGAATATAACAAAGGATTTAAAGGATGAAGCAAAGGAAAACAATGCCAAAGAACTTGCAAAATTTACATCAAGCATGACGGTTTGTTCTCATAGTAAAAGCTGGCTGGATGAGAGAATAGATGGGAGTCAGTGCTTCCATGACAGATTACGCTCTTGTCTTTATCAGAGAATGGTTCCTTTTTAAAATAAGAGTTAAAGTACAGTACTTATATTGGCCCGTAGGTATGTCAATTCAAGTTTTGGAGATCAATTTTTAGACTAAAATTTCTAGATTTACCTTATACAGTACCTTAATTCAGCCTTCAGTAAACCTCTTAAAATTGATGGATTAGCATTCAATTTAGTTATAACAAAAAGCCCATTCATTTCATTGTGCCTACTCTATGAAGTTTATTGCACCGGGGTTAAAACGTGAACACAATGGGGCCAAGAACCCGATTTTACCGCACACTGGAATGCCGCCTTTGCCACCAGGCATTCCAATCGCATTCCCGTTGCGTTCCAGAGGGCGCCATTTCTGGGAACTGTTTCTAAGCGTCCCCAGAAATGGTGCCCTCTGGAACTGAATGGGAATGCGATTGGAACACCCGGCGGCAAAGGCGGCGTTCCAGTGTGCAGTAAAATGGGGTTCTTGGCCCCATTGCGTTCCCGTCCCATTCCACGAGCGCCCCCGCACGGGCACGTTAGAACGCACTGAGGAATGTTTTAACCCCAGTGCGATAAATTTCAAGGTAGGATTAATGTAGCATTTAGGCCCAAATCCAACATTAGAATTTGATCTTAGCCAAAATGTCAAGAAGCAGCTCTACACAAACTTTTGATCTTAGCCCAAGCCTTGCTCTTTTAAAGCTGGAATTACTCTTCCAGGATCCCTCTCCCAGCACAGCTGGGATTTGAATCAGAGAATCTCATTAGTTTATTCTCTTCTCTGAAGCACTGCTCTGGTTTAGACAATGTCAATTAGCTTATCTTCTTTTTCTTGATCCTTTCCCAGTCAAAATAGTTCTGTGTGGGTCACTGACTTCAATTTGCCAAAGACACACAACTGCCAGAGTCACAAGATCCTTTACTGAGGACATCCCAGTAACTACTTAGAATGTTACAAGAATGTATGCATATTTTCAATAATATATAATTGCACATATACCTATGGGGGTTGCACATAAAACCTTTTGTGCATATATTATTTCTTTAAATTCCTTGGGTTTTACATAAAATCCAATAGTCTATCTCCCTTTAAAAACCCCAAGTAGGTATAACAATACAACAACCCAATCCAAACAAAACAAAAACAAATCTTGTAGAGGTTAACAATTTTTATGGGGGTGCCTCAAGTTGTCCAGACACTCTTATTGAGGGCAAGAAAGTTTGTGCATATACAGTCACCCTTCCAAGTCCGCCAACTTGAAATCAGCACACTTGATGATCTGTGGAGGGGTGACCCGCCATTTAGATGAGTGGGGTGTGCTCCCGCAGTGGGTGCCCTATGTTCATGCGCAGGAGCATGTCCCATTCATTTCAATGGGGCTTGATTATCTGTGAGTCTCCTAACTCGCAGGGGGTGGGCCCCCGGAATGGATCCCCTGCGAGTTAGTAGGGGTGATTGTACTTTACTTTCCAGATTGTAAATGCCAGACATTTACAAGGATTCAACACTTCTTCACATCAGACCTCTATTCTGTCTGATACTAACAACCACATATTGGGAGAGGATTAAAAATGGGGGCAGTCATAAACAACATGAAATTTATATTTTAGTCACAGACACCATGAAGTTCAGATTCCCGTTCTGAACTGTCATGTAGAAACTCTGGCACAACAGTGACTACAGAAAGGGGAATACTAAGCGTGTATTTTCATTCAAATAAATACCATTTGTACAACAAAACAATTTTGAAGATATTTCACAATAGCCTGGCAATAGCACACAGTGTAGCCTGCCATAATCATGAGCCACATTACTGTATCCTGACAGGCAGTCAGCAGGAATCCAGCTAGGCAGACCCAGACAGATGCCACTGCTGAAACAGTCTTTTTGCCAGACTATGTCCTGTGGCTCTTTCAGCTGACAAATGTGCTCAATGTGCAGCCAGTGATGCTTAAGATCATCCAAGAGGAGCAAGAGGCAGAAACATAATCTGTAACAGCAGTGGATGAAACTCCCAAGTTGCTATTCCAATCAAATGAATTGGTTAATTGGCTTTGTTTACTCCTCCTGCTCAAATCTCATGTCCCTTAATTAACATCTTCCAGAAAGAGGATGATGCTTTTTAACCAGTTGGGTAGCTGATAAAAAGCCTTTCACATGAACCCCCCAACCCCCTTCTCAAAGGCTATATAGTTGTTTCACTGGTTCAAATACACTTGAGGTTTTGTTTTTTTCAGTTTAGCATCACAGTCTTTAATTATATTTCAACCATTATAAGAAGAGAGCCAAACCATTACAGAATGTTGAACAGGTGTGGAATTTCTCTTCCAAGAATTGTTCAGAAATGTCTTTTGGCATGAAAGTGGTACCTTAAGATACTGTTGGCATCTTGATACAAGGTAGGAAATACTTTCATTTATTTTAACTTTATCTCAATTATAGATAAGTACAGCTGGATCCATCCGCACTTATTTTATATCTTCAAGTTTTTAAGATTCAGGTTTGTTTGTAGTTTGGCAGGATACAATGTGTTTTAAAGGCAGGTATATTCAGATGTACATATTATTTTATGTTCTACTACTAGTTTGTTTAATATAAAAAGTGTATCTTCACTCCATATGTAGTAATATTCAAAATAAAAACAGTTTCACTCATGAATTACAGAGGAGATCAGCTAAATTTATGATCAAAACAACAACAATGACTTCAACAACAAAAAGATGTAATCTAGTGGTATTTTTGTTACATAGCATAGTCCTGTCCAGCACAGGTATTCCTGATAGTGAATGGCCTGGTGAAGACAAATCTGTCTCTATAAAGATACATATATTTACTTACTCAAAAATGTGATTTGGATAGCATATTTCAAAATAAATGTCTGTTTGTTGTTTAATGGTTTAAAGTTTAAGGAAAGAAAAACACCAGACAAAGTCACTTGTTGACTTCACTGGAATTTGCTCAGAATTCAGATAAGAAAACAGTAACATTTCCTGCCACATATGTTGTTATTTACATATTAACTTTTGTGTTCTTATTTAGTGGTGCTCAGGAGCCATTTTAGTATAGCTTTATGAAACTTTGAATTTCTACTAAGCTGTAACATACTGGAAATACTTTATACAGATTATTTCAGAATCTTTACACAAACTATGGAAGATGGGTTTTATTAGACTCCAAACCAAATGCAAATAGGAGATCTGATGCTGGTTCAACATCTTGCTCAATAAATTATAATTAATAAGCCTAACGACAACCGTATGTTGTTTGATTTCTGAGCTGAAGAAAAGCTATTTTGAGTGCAGGCTTCCTAAACTTTGGCGAGTTATAGACTGCCGCTTTGAGGCGGTCTGCCGCCGCCGCCGTTTGCTCCATAAGGGAGCCGTCGCAGCCACACCACGCGGCTCCCTTATGGAGAAAAAAAGAAGCTCCAAAATGGAGCTTCTTTCTGCGGCGCCCTAATGACGTCGCGAGGCGCCGCTCGCACACTCGTGACGTCATTAGCGCCGCGACACGTTCAGACGCACAGCGTCCGATACGTAAAGATGGCGCCGGCCGTGTAGAACGGCCGGCGCCATATTGTACAGACAGAGTCTGTATTAGAGCCAGGGGCGTCTAGAAGAGACGTCCCTTTTTTAAAATGGGACGTCCTGCGGACATCCCAAGTGGCGGTCTATAACCCGCCATGGTTACTGACATTTCCGGAAGAGGTTGGTCTCCAGATCAAAGCACGACAGGACATCATCACTTTTCTTATGCTCAGCTAATCTGGGTGTTGCTGTTTTTTGGACCTGGCAGGTGCACTGACACAGGGTTGGTCAAGGGTTGTTACAACTGGAGTAGCCAGACACTTTTGGGCCTATTAGATTCTCCAGTTGCTGTTAGTAAGACACTGACTACTGATAAGACACTGAGCACTCACTGGATCTAACAGAACTCACTGGATTATTTTGATTTCATTCAGATTATTTCTGGAAAGATTATTGAGAGTGTTTAGCAGTATGAATCAGAACTTGGATGGGGTATCACCAAGGAATACAAGTTGCCATAGGCTATAGTTCAGAAGAAGGTAATAGCAAGCAACCTCTGAAGTATGTCTTGCCTAAGAAATCCCTATGAAATTCACGGTGTTTTCATAAATTGCCAGGTGTCTTGATGCAGTTCATGCACACACACACACACACACACGAACCTCCAAAGGCAAGAGGAAAACATGTGGAGAACTTTCTATAACCTGCCAGTGCACCTGTGAGATAAGGGATAATATCCAGGGAGTTTTAAACAATAGGTGATAAAGAAGCTATTATAAGGTAGATGGACAACCAAGAGTTCACCCTTAATATTTTTCTTTTTCTGATTCTCATAAATGCTACCACCATCAGGCCAGAGACCACAGATTAAAAGTGTGCACACATGCATAAGTGTGCAAATCTGTGTGTCAGTGGAGGATGGGTAAACCAGAAGGCAAGATACAAAAGTAAACAAACCTGGTCTGCTTATAACCCCATTGCAAATTTACTAATCTGAGCTTGGACACTCTTAAGGCCAGAGGTGTTCTATGGCTAAAGGAATGAGTAATTTGGTTAATAGGCATTTCATTTGCTACCTACTTACACCTACCAATATTTCTTTGGCTTGATGGGTGATGTTTAGTCAGCAGCCCTAGTGTCTAATGACTAGTTTAAATATATTTAACCCTGCAGAGTAAAGGTCGGGGGTGCACGCTGAACTCCATTTTCTATCCTTTTATGCATGATTAAATGGTAATTAAGTTTTAATGAAAAGTGTTAGGCTGATTACAATTAACATAATCACACTAGTCAGTTCATGTCCGCCTGGTGTTTTACATGCTGTGCTCAGACAGCAAGACAATGGACCCTTGATGGGGTCCAAACATTTTTTTAGAGCAAAAGACATTTGCATTCCTCCAGTTAATCATCTTTGATAGCATACTTAATGAAGGGCAAATTAAATAAATAAATAAGTGTGCCAGAATCTGTGGTGTAAATAAATGTAACTTAAAAATTAATTGTAGAAAGACACAAATCTCACCCTGCATTTCCTGCCAGTACCTGAAAAATATCTAATTTTCTCTATAGAAAGCAAGTAAATCCCACTCTATACAAGTTATTCGCACAAAAGTCTCCAAATAGCCCAACTATAGCCAGGCACTACAGTTGTGTGGCACTACAATGGTGTCCCATGGCTTACTGAAGGAACCATATGCATCATCCACTCTTAAATAATTCAAATGTCAGTGCATAAACATTTTGTTTCATAAAAGGCAGCACTTTTCACGTCAAGACTGTGAGATAAGGCATCTGTGGAGGCATGTCAAGAGTTTGGATAATTCATTCAGTCAGAATAAAACTGAGCTTTGATTGGGCACATAAACATGTACAAGGATTTGGCCTAACCTGTCCAAGGCTGAAGTTGACATCAGTTAGAAAGGATATGTCTGGTAAATGGAAATTCAGACTAAGAAGCAGTGCTTACTCTAGTCAACACAGGGATCACAATATTGCATGAAGATTTTGGTATTAATGATTCATATAAATTACTGCAGGGACACACTTTTTAAAAGTCTATTTCATGGTGCTGCAGATGTGCAGAGTCAAATGGGTAAGCCCTCAGCACCTGATCAGATGGGGAAGAAAACTGATAGACTCCCCTGTATATTTCCAGGTTTCCGTACATTACTGTAGCAGCATAGGATGAAAGCAATCAAAAAAAAGGACTGCCGCCAAAAAGGCTTCATTTTCAGTTAATATACAAGGGAGCAGAAATGTGTGTAAAGGCTATAGGCATATGCTTATCTTGTAACAATTATTACTGTATATACTCATGTATAAGTCTACCCTTGACTTATCCCACAGGTCGTATCAAAATGCATAATATTGGCCCCAAAACCTGCTCTTGACTTATATATGAGGTCGACTTATTGTTGAGTACATACGATATGTCATTGTGGATTTTCTGTCTTTGAGAGCCATAGCTCCAAGATGTTGCAACCTAGACCTGAAATATGATGTGCATAATAAGAACTTGTTGGGGCGGAGGGGGAGTACTTTTGGATTATTTCATTTTTAAAACTTTTCCCACTCCTGACACTGATGTATCAAAGAAAGATTATTTCAGCCATTCCAAAGTCAGGTACTTTAGCCATTTCCAATATAAAATAAAATAAAAAGTTACATTTGAGAGGAAACATAAACAGCACATTTTGGCAAACTGTTGACAACGGTTGGTAGTAAATCCCCAGAATTCCACAATGGCTTCAAAAACTGCGCTCACCACATCTGCCATCATAAGTATGATGCACCTTATGGTGTACCTGACAAGTGAGAAAGTTTCCAGTAGTGATGTAAAGAATATTCTCCAAAATTCGAAAATTAGTAGAAATATGTCTAATTCGAAAATTTTGAAAGCATTTTATAGAGAAGAAATTCTGAGCACTTCTCGATCAATAAGTAAGAATTTTGATTTTTAATCATTTTCAAATGAAGAGAAGAGAAGAAACTTTCAGCTGACAAATTCGACCTACAGGATTTGGGTATTTTGCGTAAGAAAAGCTACCATTCATCCTGGGTTTTACCAGAGGCTATTTCCTTTGTTAGGGTGATTCCCCCTGTAACGGAGAGCACGCCCAGCTGACCAATAAGAAGGCAGCTGAGGACCAGCCAATCAGGTGTGGGCTGGAACTTTCAAAAATTCCGTACTGACAGTTGGGAGTCAGTTGGGATTCTGGCAGTTGAAGGTGGAGTTAGGGTTTAGAATCTTGGGGAGAGAGGACTGAGGTCCAGGAGTTCCTGAGGGAATGAGTTAGTTAGGGTTGGAATGTTGAAGGGTTCAGACCTAAGACCCAGAAAGAGAGGGTTTTGAGGGCTATAGAAGAACGGTGAGGGGTAGAGTCCGAGTGAAGAAGGGCTCCCTACCGTTACACTACCAGACCTCTAGAAAGGGAGGGGCTGGAGTATAGGATCCTGTGGGATAGTTAGCCTGGG
>NC_056522.1:139656819-139703141 GCF_019175285.1 Sceloporus undulatus
AAAAAAGTGAAACACAAGCAAGAAGAGAGTGTCTGAAAACATAGTATCATAAAGAGTTGGCTTTGTTATGGAGTTAACGAATCTACCAAAGTACAAGAAATCATAACTGTAACTGTAACAAAGTGAAACCAAGAAAATAAGACCTAAAAGTGACGACAAGTGCATAAAACATCTCAACAAGTGAAACATTGTCAAACTGATGTTCAAATAAGGTTTTTGTTGTTGTTCAAGAAGGACTCGCTGGGAGTTTGAATATTTACCATGCTACTAGTATGTCAACCAGATTTTAAGAGTAAATTGATAGTTACACACGGTGGCAAGATCACAAGTGAAATAAAAGTGATCACAAGTAAAGCATTAAATCTTGACATAATTTGGTGGCAGCAGTGGGATAAAAAGGCCCAGGGTGCTGTCATCCATAACAAATAGTATTTCCAAAGAAAGTATCTTTACATACTCCTTTAATATGAAGGAGGTGAAGTGACCAAGCGGTACAACAGCAGCCAAGAAAGAGAAATGACATTACTCTCATTTCTCTCTTTTTGGAGATCATTTTTTTTCCTGGCTCCAAAATTGTAGCCAGAACAGCCATTGCCTCCTCACCTCACCGCCAGCCATAAAGAGATGTAGCAGTGTCCCCTGGGAAGCAAGTTTTGAATGTTCTACTAGGAGCACATGTACACATGTAACTCTGAATTATGTGCACATATACCATCAACAGGATTCCAGATCAGATGTTTTGGCTTTTCATTTTGCATATATTTTAATGAAAATGATCCAAAATATAAAAGTATATAATGGATGCCGCTTTACTTCAATGCTGTCTTAATCAATGCATATGGTTAGATAGTACAGATGATTCTGGCTTCTTACCAATCCAAGACTATCCCTCCCCCCAAAATATATACCAGACAAGCTTTTAGCCACAGACACACAAATGTCCCAAACTTGATATATACTCAAGGACAATACAAAATGCACCTACTTGAGAACTGGATGGAAAAGCCTGATTTGCTGATGAAGAAATCACTGTCAAATTGTAAGGTCAGGGAGTTGAATGTGCTATAAATGTCCTCAGGAAGAGCTGAGCCACTCCACTCTTTTAGTAGAATACTGCTTTCGACAGGGCCGTCCCATACTTTTAGGATGTCATGAGCCACCTCAGTGTCAAAAACAATAAAATGCAGACTGCAAATGAAAGAATAACATATGACACATGCCTTTCCATGCTGGTGGTAAACAAGGGAATTTGTGGAATAACAGTTCAAAAAGATTAATCAGACAGAATTAAGCATCCATAAAACAAACAAACAAAAACTGTGAATGAGCCTAAATTTGCTCAATTCTGTATTACATTGTAGTTTAATATAACTATGGAAAACAGAATGCAGTGTGAATCTTTACCAAAAGAAGGATGTTGCCAGCAACTCTTTCTTCTCCTTTAAGAACTGGAGATGATTTGTAACTTTGGGTTAATTATATTGATTGTATTATATTTCACAATTGTATTTATGCCTATTCAGAAGCATATTCCATTGAATTCTCTATGGTTTATTCCCAACTAAATTGGTACGGAGATCACCCAAGGATTGCTCAAGGTTGTTATACGGATTCTAATGAAATATAATGCTGCGCTAGTTCAGTACCCTTCCTTCTTCTTCACTGGAAAGACTGGCACTATCAATTAGATTAATACTCTGAAAAGTAATCCTTCTGATTTCAAATCTTATTTTAAAAACACAATGTATTGTCTCATGGAGCACTGCATTAACGTGAAGGAATAATAAAATTCAACACAAATGTTTATTCCTTTCCTCTGGCTTTGGTAGCCCAATCCTTCTGTATATTAAAGGGCTTTAACCTAACATTAAGACATTTATAACTAGATGTATGACTTTGGGGCCATGTTTTAGTCGATATAGATGCCCAGTTTTTACATTATAAATCAAACATCCATCATGCTGATAACCATAGCCTTTCATTAAATTAGAGTACAAATGTTGGCTGCAGCAGTAGAAAGCAAAATAAATGTTCTCAACAATCCCACATTGTGTACAGCACAATCCACATTTTAAAAAAAATTAAATATTTCATGTGACATGAAACAGTTCTTAATTTTTATCTAAAATGGTTACCATCTAAGACTGTTTTTTGCTGAAATAAATGCTGACTCTGAAAGCTGCTAATAATAAATATTAAATCTGTTTTCTAGTTACAGATAGTTGTTTGTAATTTCTTGTTTCACTCTATATTAATTTAACATTTGCCATTTCTATTAAAATGCAAATAGAGCACTGCATTCAGTTGTGATTGAGTGAGTGTCTTTTGGTTTGGTGTTGGGGGAATACATTTATCTTTCCGTTTCTGGGAAGAAGAAAATGGAATAGTGTGAAAAGCATTCTGAATATGTATAAGAGAACTATTTTTAAGCATGTATTTCCAGTTAAAGTTTTACTTATTAATGTAAAAAAAAGTTAACTCTTTAAAATGTTTAAAGTGAGCATGATTAATTAAAAATACAATGAATCATGATCTTTCTATACTAGTTTAGAGTTCACAACTTTACATTCTGATATGCTGTCGTTTCTGGGAAGCTGCAACTAGACTGCTTTCGAATGCATCTGTCTCTACTGAAGCTGAAAGATGAGCAGTTTGCTTGCTGTGGAAATGAGATCTTTAATGGTTTGTAAACTACATCCTGAGAAACACTTTTCCAACACCATTCCTCATATCAGTTTAACAGCAGTGGGTCAGTAGTTACTTCTTAGTACTGCTGCTAGAGCCAGTTCCAATACTTTAAAGAAGAAATGTTGCAAGATGCTCTGCAAGGAGATGGGATGGGTTTCTCCTTTTCCTTTGCATGTTTAGGCCATGGGAAATGGAAAAGGCCAAACAGTGAGACTTTAATAGCATTTGATCTTATGGACTTCTCTGCTGATGCAGGGATTTACAGCAGACTGCTAAGCAAGTTTAATGAAAACCAAGCCTCATTGAATTCAGTGAGGCATACTACCTAGTAGGTATTCATATCAAAGGATCTCTGCCTTTAGCTTTCTTTTGTTCATATGTAACTAACATCACTGCATGACTTACAAGATCTTTCTTTTTCAAGTACAGTAAATCTGACATTTGGCCATATTGCAGTTTAGTGGATTAAAAAAAATAATATATTATATATATGGAATAGTTGATTACACATATAATGATGTGACTTGAGCAATACCACATTTAAGAGCTGGTTGTTGTTGTTGTAAATGGCTTGGGCCCAGGGTACTTAGAGGACCGCCTCGCCCCATATAATCCGCCCCGCACACTCAGGTCAGCAGGGAAAAATTTGCTGGAGGTCCCAACTGTGTGATATGTGAGGACCTTGCAATGGGCCTTTTCCATCTCAGCCCCAAGAATATGGAACAATCTCCCTGATGAGCTCCACTCCACCACGTCTTTAGACCTTATTAAGAAGAATCTCAAAACCTTCTTCTTTTCCCAAGCTTTCCCCCCCATGAGATGTGACTTTGGTTATTTCCTCCTTTATCTTGGTATCGACTGTGACACGTTTCTGGATTCCCCCACTCAGCTGGCTGAGTATTAGTTTTTTATATGCTGTTTTTATATATTGTTTTATTGATTGTACTGATTATTATGTATTTTATATGAATTTTGCACGCTGCTTTGATCAAATTGGAAAAGCGGGATAGAAGTAAACTTTATTATTATTACTTTATTGTTGTTGTTGTTGTTGTTATATTATTATTATTATTACTTCTTACCCACCTATCCAAGACTTGAGAAGAGGTACAACATGGATTAAAATGCATAAAGATATTTGAACATATTAAGTTAAAATACATATACAGAGGAAAGATTAAAATCAAATTATATCCATACCTAATTGTTCTCCCTGGGTCTGCTTCTATAATCCAAGTACAATGGAGGTTATTGTCATATGGAGCTGGGTAGCCAGGAGACAAAATGCGACCTGAAGTAGCCGCATGTATTCGTCCACCACACTCAGCTAAAAACAAAGTAAAGCAAAACAAAATCATGAGAAAAGCTACAGTTACTTTAATTTGCAGAAAAGTTGTAATGACATGGGGATATGGTAGCGTAAATGCTCACTTAAGGAGTAAACCACTCCTACTAAACCTTGTACAGTTCTGAAAATAAATAGCAGTCAGAAAACTGTCAGAAAAGAGACAGGTAGACTATGTCAAACTGGTTGGAAGTCTGATAGATTTCCTGCAAGAATGAAAGTCAGCTGAGTGGTAATGTTCTCAGTGATTAAAATTAACTTTTATTGAATGGGAGATTTCTATAACTACCTTTCTAAAGCCAGCATAGTACAGTGGACCCTTGTTATACGCTGGGGTTTGGTTCCAAGATCTCCCGTGTATAACAAAAACCGTGTATGCTCAAGTCCCATTGAATATAATGACATAGCAAAATGGTGTCCCTTATAAAAACTGGAAAATCAAGGTTTGATAATTGACATTTATACTTTTTTTGAACATTTTCAAACCGTGTATGCTTGAATCCGTGTATAAAAAACCCGTGTATAAGAAGGGTCGACTGTATGGTGATTTGAGTGTCAGACAAGGACTCTGGGAGATCAAAATCTGAATTCCTCTCAGATTTCAAAACCCACTGGGTGACTTGGGTAAGTCACACCCTCTCAGCATCAGAGGAAGGCAATTACAAACCCCCTCTGAACAAATCTTGCCAGGAAATCACAATATAAGGTCAATTGAGAGTCACTATGTGTTAAAATTACTTGAAGGCACACCACAACCCCTCCTCCCCTTCAAAGGAAGGTGTTAACCCAAAAATATTAGAGAACCAAGATTCAGAAAATGGCAGGCTAGGCTGAAAGGGGAAGATTTCAGCTGGAGCTCTGAAAACATCTTGAAATGCAAGTGCTTCCTGGAAACGTAATGGGAAAGCCTTAAAATCATAAGAACAGCACTGCTGGATAAGACCAAAGGACAAATATCCAACATTATTTTAACACAGTGACCAAAAAAGTTGTTTATGGAAAACCCAGCAGCACAGCATGAGTACAAGTCAAACTCTTTGTAACCTGAATGAATTCTACAATATTAATATTATGAAAACTCATATCTATTTCAATACAGTAGTCCCTCGGGTTACGAAATTAATTCGTTCCGCCGCTCCATTCGTAACCCGAGTAATTACGCAACCCGAAAAGGCTAGCGGCTAGCGCTGGAAAGCCGCTAGCCGCGCTTTGCGGTTTGAATTTCGCGCCGGAAAAAAAAATTCGCAACCCGAAAAAAACATCGTAACCCGGAACAGTTTTTTCCTATCTATTTTTTTCGTATCCCGGAAATTTCGTAACGCGATCAATTCGTATCCCGGGGTACCACTGTAGTATACTTTACTTGTGCACCACAAAAATGCCATATATCATTTAAAGGCAATTAAACTCTTAATAAATACTTGTATTTCCTGCATTCTTTGGTTACAGTAGTCTTCTGAAGAATGTTCATAACGTGAAATGAACATTTCACCTGGCGAAATGACTAATGGTCAATTGCATTGCCACAATGATTAAAGGAAGTTGGAATGTCTTTATGGGGTCTAGTAGTTCATCTTAATGTTGCAAATAGATATTTGGAACTTGAAACACTAATTCCCGTGTAATGGAAAAGATGGAAAATAATCTTATGCATGTTTGGCACCTACTGTGTTCAATGAGGTAAGTGGATGTTAGATTGCCAATTTAAAGAGGTAATTAAAAAGCTCTCAGTCAATCTGACTTTGAAAACAATCAACAGCTGAGATCAAAAGCAAGATAACACAATGGAGTACTATTTTTATGATTTAAACAACAACTTGGAAGACAAAATGAAAATAATTCAGACTAGATCATGTGCTGCTTATATAGGTGAGGGGCCTCTAGCTATAGGATGCTCTGGGACCAGCTGTCTAGCTCCGGGTGGCAGTAAAAGAGGGCGGGCGCCTGGCTCCCCATAAGGAGACACCGGCAGCGGCAAAAGGTTTAATAATGATAATAATAATTATTATTATTATTTCCTGACTCTCTGTGCAACACAACTGGGGCAGCTTACACGTTAAAATATAAAATCTCGTATCCCAATACCCCCCCCCCTAAAATAACTCCCTTCTTCTTCCTTCTTCTTGGGCTCTGGCCAGCAGCCAAGGGTGAAGGAGTGACTGCACCAGGAGCAGCAAGTGCCATTGTGTTCAATGGTGACACGGCTGCGTCACCACTGAAGTCAATGGGACTTGAGCATCTGTGAATTTTGGCATCCACGGGGGGGGATCTGAAATGGATAAACCATGGATACAGAGGGCCCACTGTATATTTACTGTATCTGACATGAAGCAATGTTGAAACTTTCCTGGAGAAGAATAAGAATAAGAAAAAACACCCTGTTACAGCCAAATTAATTCAACAGCAGTAGAAGATTATTGCATATGATTTTTCCCAACTTAACCCCGCCAAGATACTGTACATGCACATTTAACTGTCAATTTTCTCATTCTTGAAAATCTGCAGGATAAGTCTGGGTTGCATACAAGATGCATACGCCCAGCCACGGGAGGATGCGGTAAGACCCATCACTGACAGTTTAATTTGTGTGTCAGGATTAAGATGGGATAAGTCACATGCAATAATTGCCTACGTCTGTGTGCAGTTTTAGAAAGTTGGCCATGCAGGGGTGAGATAAATAGCTTCCTGCTGGATAATGTTTGGTATAAAATGTTCCACTTCTATATGGTTAATGGCTAACAAATCCTGGCCATTCTAAAATGGCATTACATTTTCTATTTTTAAGTGTATTAAAAACAACAACAACAACAATAGCAAAAAACTTCCACACAAAAATCCCACTTCATATGAACTCATTTTTAGAAATACATTTTGGGTTTATTGTACAAGACAGAATCATAGACTTGAAAGAGACCACAAGGGCCATCCAGTTCAACCCCCTGCCATACAGAAATACACAATCAAAGCATTCCTGACAGATGCCCATCAAGCCTCTGTTGAAACACCTCCAAAGGAGGAGACTCCACCACACTCCACGGGAGTGTGGTCCACTATCTAACAGCTCTTAACATCAGGAATTTCTTCCTAATCTTTAGGTGAAATCTCTTTTCCTGTAGCTTGATTCCATTTCTTGTCTGTGAAGCAGCAGAAAACAAGCTTGATCCATCCTCAATATGATATCCCTTCAAATATTTAAACATGGCTGTCGTGTCATCCCTAAACCTTCTCTTCACCAGGATAAGCATACCCAGCTCCCCAAATCTCTCTTCAGAGGGCATGGTTTCCAGACCTTTCATCATTTTGTCACCCTCCTTTGGACATGCTCTACCTTGTCCACATCCTTCTTAAATTGTGGTGCCTAGAACTGGACATGGTATACCAAGTGAAGTCTGACCAAAGCAGAATAGAATGGTACTATTACTTTCTTTAGTGAAGACACTATACTCTTACTTATGCAGCCTAGAGTTTATAGAACCATAGAGTTGGAAGAGACCTCAAGGGCCATCAAATCCAATCTCCTACCATGCAAGAATACACAATCAAAGAACCCCTGACAGATGGCCATCCAGCCACTGTTTAAAAACCTCCAAAGAAGGAGACTCCACCACACTACAAAGGAGTGTGTTCCAAGGTGCACTGGCTTTCTTCTCTGCTACATCATACTCTTAACTCATGTTCAGCTTGTGGTCTAGTAAGACTCCTAGATTCCTTTTGCAGGTACTGACATCAAGCTAGGTGCCACCCATTCTATAACTCTGCATATCATTTTTACTGCCCAAATGTAGTATCCTACATTTCTCCCAGCTGAAATTCATTTTGTTAGTTTTGGCCCAACTCTCTAATCTGTTAATGTCAGTTTGAATGCTGATCTAGTCCTCTGGGGTATTAGCTACCCCTCCTAATTTGGTGCCATGTACAAATTTGATGAGTATGCCATCAATTCCATCATCAAAATCACTGATAAAGATATTGAATAGCACTGGGACCAGGACAGAACCCTGTGGCACAACAATGGTCACTTCTCTTCAAGATAAAGAGGAGCCATTGCTGAGCACACTTTGGATTCAGCTAGTCACCCAATTACAAATCCATCTAACAGTTGCATCGTCTAGCCCACATTTTACTACAGTAGGTTTTTTCCCCACGAGGATACAATGGGGGACCTTGTCAAAGGCCTTATTGGAATCGAGTTATGCTACATCCACAGCTACTAAGCTTGTGACTTTACCAAAACGAGAGAGATAAGTTTAGTCTGGCATGAATTTGAAAAACCCATGCTGACTTTTAATAACCCCAGCATTCCTTTCTAAGTGCTTACAGACTGCCTGCTTAATTATTTGCTCTAGAATCTTTCCTGGTATTGATGTCAAGCTGACTGGGTGCTAATTTTGGGGGGCCTTCTCCCCCCCCTTTTTTTTTAATATGTGTCAGCCACATTGCCCCCAACAAGTTGGGTACTCATTTTACCAACCTACAAAAGGATGGAAGGCTGAGTTGACCTTGGAGACCTCCTCTAGGATCGAACTTATAATGTTGTGGCTGCAGTACCAGCATTTAACCACTGTGCCACGAGGGCTCTTGTTGTTGTTGTTCTTTTAAACCAGCATAAGATGACTGGAGGGTATCTTTATAATGTAAGGTGTAAGGAGAGAAGAATATTTTCATGTCCAATTAATGTCTCTTTCACACGTCAAAATTATAGCACTTTGATACCACTTTAACTTTCATGGATAGATCCTGCGGAATTCTGGGATGCATAGTTTGATGATGCACTAGAGGCCACTAGCAGATAATTCTAAATATCTCATGAAACTACAGATTCCAGGATTTTATAGGATGGTACCATGGTGTCAAAGTGTTATAATTGTGGTGTTAAAAGAGAGCAATGGGAGAAAGAACAGAAAGATGAAAGGGCCATCTTCTGTAATTAATCCAATACATTATCAGATTATTCTTCCTCCTAAAACTGATTCTTGTGTCAGCGAGCAAATCACACTCTATACTATAACAATCCATTTTTGTAACAATATGATGGAAAATAAGTCCTTTTTGCTTGATGGAGAGCTTTTATTGTTGCATTCAATTACATGTTCATGTATTACATGAAAGCAAAAGGGACCTATTTTAGGTACTGTATTAGTCAGAATCCAGGGTTAATTTGCAGCTGGCAAATTAAGGTAGCACAACTTTCATGGCATGTACAAGTGCTGAGTCTGAAAGCATGACTGTAAGTACAGATGAAATATACAAGGAGATTTAATTAACTTTGGCTTCTTCCACCTAGAAAATTCCCTTAAATTACATTGAAAGGGCAATGAAGCTCAAACTACACAAAGTTTCTCTACTCACCTAACTTTCTTCCACACAGACAAAGCCTGTCAGAGCCAGGCTTCTTCTGTTTAAAAAATAAAAGAAAACCCCAGAGCAAAAACTACAAGAACTGTACTTAATGCATTCATTAGGCAGAGGGCAGAAAAGATTTGGAATGCTATAGAGTTAATGATTAGAAAGTAATATACTCATTTATTAAACATGTCTGTTTCTGGGCTCAGAAAAGGGACATGGGATTCTGGGTAAGGATGCTCATGAAATTCTCCTGAGGCAGGTTTGAAAAAAAAAAGTTAGAGGTTTCCACCTAAAAAGAAAGCCATGACCCACAAGGAGTGCTGTTCAGTGTTCACCTTTGCTTTTATCTCATGTGACCATAACTTCCAATGGGGAAACCAACCCTACAGGGCTGAATTTGAAAGAATGAGGTCCAAATGCATCCTCTCATCATGAATGACCATGGATCACCCTCAGCATTAATGACCAGCTTCTGTATACCATCCCTGGTTCTTCTCCTGCTGTATTTTACCCCAGTTCCTCCTCTAGCAGTTCAAAGTAACTATGAAGATTCCTGCTTAGGAAAAAATGTCAGAAAGATTTTCCAAAAGAAGCTACAAGAATTTATGTGGCTTGAATCCACAGATGCCTACGGTGACTATCATACACCTGCAGAAATATTCAGGGCTGAACATTAGAATTTATACTTAAACAAAAGATGTTTTAAGAAAAGCCTAAGGCATTTTAGTAAGACTAGCAGCATTTATCAATGATTGTTCACACATCTCTAGTTTCAATGTGTGTGTGTGCATAGTAACAAAGTGAGTTAGATGGAGTGCCATTTCAGAACACTGTTTTCAAATAAAGTGACAATGAATAATCCACAAAGAAAGATATTGCACTTTAAATACTTTTCCATAACAATATTCTCTTATATTACCTATACAAGTAGGCAAAGGTTTATCCCAAACTCTTCGATCTCCACTTAGGCAAGTAATAATATTACTACCATGCATCATGTAGCCTGGATTGCAACTGTATAAAATAACAGTGTCTGTGTAATGTCCTTCATCACGGATCTTGTAGCCATAATTTGGTGTTCCAGGATCCTCACATTTCACTAAATCAAAACCTGCAAAGAAAATGAAAATATAAAAACAAACTTTTAAACTGATTGAATCATATGTTGAGTTACCCACCCACTTGTCACTTCGCTTCATCCTCAATAACTGAGATAATCCCCCAACAAAGGGCTGTTATTGGAAGTTGTAGAATTGTTAAGGAAAGTGACAAACAGCTAAGCCTTTGGTCAAGAATGGATCTGTGGCCATTATGATTTGAATTAAAGAAAAAACACAACATATTTTGAACTTACTCTGTTTCAGATATTGTCATAATATCACCATGAGTCCCAGATTTGGAGAAAAGATGGGGTATAAATAAAGATTGCTACTACTACTACTACAATAACGTAACATAAAAATGAATAAAGAATAATTAAGAAATTTGGTTTAGAATGCACTGTGCCATGCTATACTTCTTTGAAATTTTTATTGATTTTTAAAGGAAATTTTTACACAAAGAAAAATAGAACAAAAACATTAATATTAACATTAGCATTGTTTATATAGGACAGTAAGTTTGTTTTCAGAGAGCCATTGTGGTATAGTATTGTGTAACCCAAGAGCCAGCCTTCCATCACCTCTCTGCGACCCTGATATCAATTTAAGACCAGAAAAGATGTTTCAAGAAAGTAGCCAAGCATGGGCTCACTGGCACAAGAAACCAGCTATGCCAGGTTGAAGCAGATAGCTCACCCCAGGAGAAGCCCAAGGCGCTCAAGCCATGATGGGATCTCTAAAGATCGGAATCAGCATAATCCCTAGACTATGGGGAGGTGATAGTGAGCTAGCCAGGGAGGCTGCTTGCACATCATTGACAAAGAGAGTTTCTTTCTGAGAATGAAATGCTTTTTGTCTGAGAAAATTTACACTGATTGTCCAATTGTTACTGTACTGGATATCCCAACCATTCTTCTCCTCTGGAAAAACAATTTAGCAATGAGATAATGCAGTCATCCCGAAAAAACTGCCCTAGGACGTAATTTTGTGTATAAATGTAGGTACTTTGGCACTAGCAATTGGGACAAAGCCCCATCTAATTTCTGCTAGATTCCTCAATAAACCAACCACCCACACTTGCTGTGGTGGCTATTGAGCCATCTCCATTCCGGGAGCCCTCAGATTGGTTCAGGAAAGTAGTATCACTTCTTAGCAACCTTCAACATCACTATTTCCCCCACCTCTGCTTCATTAGTTCTCGTGTGTGTACATAAGGCAGTGTGTATGCGTTCTTTATTTGACTAATATAATTATGGGGTCATGCAGACTGGCAGCCTGGAGTGGCCTAAGGCTGCTCCAGCCTCGGTCACCCCCCCCCCCAATCTGTGTGGGAATTTGGTACCAGCATGGATCAGCTCCAATCTGGTCTGCTGCTACGGTCCCAAACGGGTTGTTGGCAAAGAGTGGTCTTTCCCTGCTCCTTTTAGTTCTTGGTTTACCCATGTGAGCACACTCTCCACACAGCTTTCAGCCACTCTGGGGATGTGTGTCATCTCCCAAGGCGGACAGAAGCTGCTCTTTTCTGCCTGTCTGTTTCAGGCCTAAGGAACCTTATTTGGAATTGGCTGTGGAATTCTGTGGAGTTTGGAAACATTGTCCCAGACAAGATATACTTTTATTTGAGCTATCAAAACTCCCATATATATATATATTTGTGGATGCCATCTCAGTAACCTAGCACTTTGAGTAACAGTTTGAGTGCTGGACTACAACTCAAGATCAGAGTTCAATTCCACACTTGGCTATGAAAAACCACTGAGTGATCTTGGGTGAGACACACACTCGCAGCCCCAGTAAGCCCCATGAAAGGTTTGCCATTGGTTGCCAAACATTAGAAATGACTTAACGGCACAGTATAACAAACTTTGTTTTCATGCTACAGAATGAAAGCAAAGGAGAAAGAAATATAAAATTGAACTGTATATCTTCAGTTCAATATATTGTCAACAATTTGCACTAGTGAACACTTATTTTTCTCTATGTTGGCTCAATGTATATGTCATTAAAAAGGTCCATATGTGAAACTATTTTCTTGTTATGCTCAAAATAGCATTCCACAAACAAATGTAGAATGACAAACAGTAAGGAGTTATTCCAGACAGTAAAGAGTCTAAAGAATTGATATAGTTAAAAACCAGGAACCATAGCACAGTGATATTATCAGTTGTTTGCCTCATACTTGTGCTATTAACATTGTCAGTTACTTAATCGGTAAGAGCCACATGCCAAACTCTTTCCCACTATCAACTGATAGATGAAGCAGTTGTGTCCCCTCCAGTGCTGTACCAATTCTATCCTAGAGCCCAAACAAAGGCCTTTATCACACTAGGGGAGATCCTGTGGGAAAAATGGGAATTAAACACGACTTAAAGTACATTTGAATTTAAACCAAACTTGCAAATTTGGTTAGTTTATCATACTAGGGACTTCCCAAGAGAAATAACGTGAAGTTAATCCGAACGCAAAGCAGAGAAAAACAGCAGCTTTTTTACTTTCGGGTTGTTCTGAAAGTAAAAAGCTGCCGGTTTTCTTCGCTTTGCTTTTGAATTAACTTCGTGTTATTTCACATTAACTGCAACGCTGTGTGATAAACTTTTGACATGCCTGGGTTTTCTTTGGTTTAAATTTAGTTTAACTCCTGCTTTCCCACAGAATCTCGCTAGTGTGATAAACTCCCAAAGGAGTACTTGCTATGCTACATAGAAGCATAGGGAGCAATGCAGAGTCTATGTGACTTCCGAGTGATAATAAATGGGCTAAATCAGACTAAGTTCTCTATGACATCAATGGTGCTGTTTACCTATACATAGTTTAGACATGCATTTTTATACTCAAATACTGCATGCATGTCTGAGAGTGTTGGTGGTGAGACAGAGATGCCTAGTGGCCAGGGAAAAGGGATGGCCAAAGTGAGACAAACTATCTGAGAGATTCTACACTCCTGGTTTGCACACCTGGACAATTTTTTGAGGAGCCACCTAATAATATTTACTGTCTATTTTTCTGTTCAACCAATTCAGTATTTGAGACAGGTTGAAACATTTCTCTCTCTCTCTCTCTCTCTCTCTCTCTTTTTCCCCCCTCCCCTCCCCCCCTCCATTTTATATTTCAGCTTGTCTCAAGTCATACATAGTGGAATAGTAAAATAGACAGTAACAGCCTCTGGGGATCTGGGGAAGGCAATGGCAAACCTCCTCTGAACAAATCTTGCCGAGAATACACTGTGATAGGTTCACATTCGGGTTGCCATGTCGGAAATGACATGAAGGCATACAACAACGACAGCAACAAAATACTATTAAGTGAATCCTTTTAAAATGTGGAGGGGTGAGTGTATGTGGTATATTTCCAAAGACCACAACTTACAGTCAACCTTATACATGCAAGAGCCTGCACATATTCAGGGGATTCTGTTTTGATCACCACCCCCCCCCCCTTGTCAACAGAATTATCATCTAATTTGTTCCGCATCGGAAGAGGTCCGAAAACTCAGCTGTAATGGGGTGGTGAGGGAAGAATCTTCAGAAACAAGCCTCCAATGCAGCACTTTAAAAAAATAAAGTTGAAAGTACTTCTATGTGTATGGATCCACTCTGTATACTTCCTTGGACTAGGGCCAAAGAGTGTGTCTAAAAACAAGCAAGCATTTCAAAATCTGTGATCTGTAATTCAAATGACTGCAATCTGAACTTGCTGTGGACTCTCAGCAACAGTTGTCAATCACAGAGACATGAAAACATGATGCATCTGTTCATTGGTGCAGGTGGCTTGATAAGAATGTAAAATTCTCGCTCAGAAAACCCACTGATTGATGAGAAGGCAGGTCATATTTGAGTGTTATTAAGCAAGATTAGACACTGTTTGCTGTGTACAAAGAGGAAACATTTCCTTCCAATGCATAGACAGTGACACACTATATGTCACAGGCATATGCAACTGCTTGACAAAAGCTATTAATAGAAAAAAATACCTCAATTTTATCAATACAGCTAGCTTTAAAAGATTTAACGTAAGTGGCCAGCCCACGAGGCTGAATCTTCACTAACAGAATTGCATGTCTTTGCAATTTTATCTTGTCACCAGGAAAAAAGGAATAATAATGAAATAAAATGATGCAGTTCCCTGTCAGAAAAGAGCAGATGCTTAACAATATACTTGGATGATAATCATTTTATATTGGATATGTGAGAAGGAATGTATTTAAAAATCCAAAAGCTGAAGCCACAAAAACTTTGCTACTGTTGCTGTTGGCAACATTTAATTTTGGAATACGAAAATAATATTCAGAAAATATTCTGGGAGATGAAAGCAAATCCAATAACTCCACGGACAGATGACAAAATAGGGGATTCAGGGTTTTCTTCACTGATGTAATGTGTTCTTCCTTTGCACCCTTCCTGCCTTAAAACAAAGCATGGCAAGAAAGAGAGGACTCTGACTGAGGTGTTTCAGCTATCATCCTTATACAGAAGGAGCTATAATGAGCAAATGCTTGATGCTTTAAGTTCACGATGAACAAATATAATGGAAAGTGAGACAATATTGTTGTTGTTGTGTGCATTTCCAATGTATGGCAATCCTAAGGCAATCTTATCACAGGGTTTTCAGGGGGATATTTTGCTTTTTCTGAGGCTGAGACTGTGTGAATTGTCCAAAGTTATAGTGGGTTGCCATGGTGAAGCAGGGATTCAAACCTTGATATCCAGAATCCAACATCCAAACCACCACAAAACACTACACTTTCTGTCATGAGACAATATTACAGCTTCTTTTACAGTATTTCAAGTAAATGTTGAACAGCATGTGGGACAAAACAGAACCCTGTGGGACTCTAGAGGCCAATGGAAAAGTTGAAGAGATGTCCCCCAGCATCACCTTCTGAATTTGCCTCTCCAAGAAAGACCTGAACAATTGCATAACAGTTCCCCAAGTCCCATTCCAGAGAGGCATCCCAGAAGGGTCGATGGTATGAAAAGCTACAAAGAGGTCCAGCAGAACCAACAGGGACACACTCCCCCTGTCCAGTCCCCTGCATCCCATATCCAAGCCTGAAACCAGACTGAATGGGTCTATAAAATCCATCTCATCCAGAAACCCCTGGAGCTGAAAGACCACCCACCGTATGCTCCAGAAACTTGCCCAAGAATGGAATATTAGAGACTGGCTGATAGTTGTGAAGGCTTTCATGGCTGGCATCAATGGCTTTTAAAAATGTCTCAGGCTATAATCCTGTTCCTATTTACCTAGGATTAAGTCTCATTGATCCCATTGAGATTTGTGTTTGAGACAGTAGGTGTATGAATGCAACATTAATATTGTTCCTCAGAAGGGGTGATCTGCTCTTGAAGCAAAAATAAAGACAAAACAAAACAAAACAAAATGCAAATTCTCTTTCAAAGTAGACAGTAAAATCTATCCTAATGTTCAGCTTCTCAAAATTGAGTTTCTTTACTACAGAAGTGTGCAGTCCTAGACAGACAGACAGACAAAAGATTAGTACAGTAACTCAAAAAGAAGGGAGTGGAGAGAAGACAAGCAGGAAGGCTAAGTCTTACAATATCTGGTTTATGCACGTTTCAAATAAATATCAGAACTGAAGGGAAGAGAAAAATATGTTTTCAAAGCAGGAATATTACTTTGCTTTACTGATTTTGTTATGGGGGAAAAGAGGTGGGAATTCGAATTTGTGTGTCTTTAAGAAAGACTAAGACTGCATCCACACTGCAGAAATAATCTGGTTTGACACCACTTGAATTGCCATGTCTTAATGCTATGGAAGTCTGGGAATGGTAGTCTGTTGTGGCACCAGAGTAGTGTTCTTTCTTTCTTCTGACTTCTCCTGAGTTAATGCAGTGCAAACTACTTTTGAACTTTGAAATCAGTTTGCAGCAATGACACTAA
The DNA here is from genome assembly GCF_019175285.1 of Sceloporus undulatus. Taxonomy (NCBI): domain Eukaryota; kingdom Metazoa; phylum Chordata; class Lepidosauria; order Squamata; family Phrynosomatidae; genus Sceloporus; species Sceloporus undulatus. The sequence goes on from NC_056522.1 coordinate 139,673,200, forward strand.
ATTGAGGAGGAAGGGGGAAAGTGGGAAGAAGGCGGAGAAACATGGACATTTTAAAAGCAGCTCAGAAAGTGAGACAGTAGAAGATCAATTGGGACCAGAATCACCAAACTGGGGCAGTTGGATGGGGGGTGTGACATTATAATCTTGAGCCTTCCAACAGTTTGTTTGTCTAGGGGGAAAAGTTGTCATGCACATGAGTAATTTGGTTTCTTTATCAATGTTCTTGCCATGTGATTTATAATATAATAATACTTTTAAAGGCAAAGTTGGGGGGGGCGAGGTGGAGAGCATCCAAATGGTTTAGTGAAGCATGTTTTCTTTTACATGCATATTGAAACTGTATCTTATGGATATGACAGCAACACTTTTGATTCCATTTATATAGATCTGCTTCTCAAAGTTACATTTGAATGGGGTACAGAAGTTTTACATCTTAATTAGAGTGCAGGATTAACATATTCAAGTAGATTATATGAGGTCTCAAAATTGCTGGCAGTATTTTATTTTCAGTGAGTAAAGGACTAAAGATTTTTTGACACCACAGGGCATATTTAAGAATTACATTTTTTCCAGTGGTGAAAGCAAGATAAAATACTCCTGTTGGCAGTCCATTTCTCCAAAAAAATAAATAATAAAAAAATTAATGCCTTGAAGGCAAAAATCTGTTAAGCCATTTTTTTAAATGTAATTTTTCAGAGGATTGTAGTATATTACTTGAATATCACGCAAATCTTTGCAATGAACATTTGATTGTTTTCAAACATTTTGAAGATTATCACACCAGCGCTTACCCCACAGTAAAAAACCTCTAAAATGTTGAAGCGTGTGTGTGTGAAAGTCTGGTGTGCTTCCTCAAAGTCAGGGAATCATCGGCTCCCCTCCAGCATCAATAAATCGTTTGGGGAGAGGGAATTTCTTCTGAATGAAAATTTTCAGTTTCACATGTGTGCGCTTCCTTAACATTTTAGAGGCAATTTACAAGCACTTAAATGCTAATCTGATAATCTTCTTTATTTCAAATATATAGCCAAATAGAGCTGGAAAAAATCTTAATTTTATAAAAAAGGGACAGTAAAAAGACTATGTTTAATTTATTACTGCAATATGTGTGATACCTCTACGCCTAAAGGTCCATCTAACACTTTGTTATTATATTTACATATTTCACTTTGTGGATTTTTTAAAAAAAATCAAAATGGCTCATAGCCAAACATAAAAAAAACCATTTGTTTTCTGATTTAGTACCGTGTGGCCGTGCAGATTATGACACTACTAGTTCAACTGTGTTTATATATTGATTTGTTTCAAGTTCCTTCTTTTACTTCTCACTATATTTTGTGCCTGTATTTCTTATTGCTTGCCACCTGACGTATTATTCTCAGTGTGCTTCTAAAGGCAAGGGTAGCCAGGCAGGCAGCAGAAAATGTTAGTACCTTCCTCTACAGTTGACAAAATCTTCTGGCTGCTTTGAAAACTTTCAAGTCAGTCCCAACTGTGGAGATGCCTGAAGCTATTTCATCCTCTCTCTACAGCAACTACAGGAGTCATGGCAAGGCAAATTTTAATTGGAAAGAAATATCAGGAAATTATAGAAAAACACAGTACTCGCAGAGGTAAAACAGAATTCCCTTGTTCTGGTACACAGAAACAAGGGTACAAATACGTGGCTTCCTGTCTTTTTTAATATATATACTTGGAAATCAAAGACCTTCCAAATTTTTTGAGAAGGGGATAGCCAAAAGGCTTGGGATTTCTTTATATGGGTTTTCCTCTGGACACATGCAGGCTGTACTATTTGGAGTGCATGTCTGGAACTATAGAGGTGGCTGCAATATATGAAAAAGGGGAAAGAATATAATAACTACACTCCTTGGAGATTTTAGGACACAATTTACTACAAATTCCCCAATATTCAGTTTGAGACAAGTATTCAACTGAAAATTGCATATTTGCTCACCTCTCACACAAATTGTGAGGTGTGACCTGTACTCAAAAATAGTTAATGGATTTGCTGACAAGCTAATAAGCTGAATTTCAAAACAAGCTGAAGGAACCGGTGTTTAAATAGCTGTTATGACCAGCCAAGTGGAGGACAAGGAGGACAAGGAGGAAGCTGTGGCTCCTCAGGTGCAAGGGGAGATTGAGGCACTACCAGGTCCCAATTCTGCCCTGTCAGACCCCAGTCTTGATCTTCCAGCCCCAGTGGTGAGGCTCAGCCAGGCTCTAGCTCTGGAGAGCCCCCTCCAGAGGCTCAACAGTTGAGTGTGGCTCCTGATGAAGAACCAAGCATGCAGGTCCCTTCCTTTAAGGAAAGAAGAACTGAGAGTGCTTGCGTGCATCGGTCCAGGAGGATTGCAGAAAGGCAATCTACAAACAAGCTACAGCTGGCACCAGGGAGAGCGTCTCTTATTTAACCAGCTGGGGGACGCTAACTTGGTGCCAGAGTTTATTGCAAGATCCTTTGGTGTGACTGCTGCCAGCACTGGCTCTGTGTATCCTGAACCCTTGTTGCTTTGACCCTTTGACTTCGGAATGCACTGGACTGCTGCTACCTTTTGGCAGCCCTGACCTTGAACTGAACTGACTACTGTGTCCTCTGATATCCTGACTTTGGCTTTGGCTTGTGGTTTGCTCTGTAGACTATTTTCCAGCTGCATAAGTAGCTTCCTTGCTGAGCCATCCTTATCAGCGGTTATGTGTGTGTGTGTGTGCTGGCCACAGTCCAGGACAATAGCAGACAAACACTTTTCAAAGTGTTGGACTCTCTCTCTTGCTCTCTCTTTGTATGTGTGTATGTATGTATGTATGTATGTGTTTGTGTGTGCTTAGGTGGATGGGTAGGTGCATATACTGTACTTCGGCTTTGTTTAAAGCAGCAAATGGTCTTCTCTTGGCTCTGCCCACATATCCTGAGTACTTGAAATATTAAAAAAGGACATTTTGATGTATCACCTTCAAAGTAGGCATGATGGTGGATGACATGGACCCCAAAATAACTAACTATGAGCCTGAACAGACAGGCCAAAATAAAGCTGCTTTGGGTCACTTTGGAGGTATGCTGTTTAAATGCCGCATGCATCCTAAGAGGCCGAAAGCCACACCAAAGCTACGCTCCAGTCCTAAGGACTAGAGTGTAGCTTCGGCGCAGCTTTTGGCCTCTTTAAATGTGTGTGTGTCATTTAAACAGCATACCTCCAAAGTGACCTGGAGCAGCATTTTTTTGGCCTGTCTGTTCAAGCCCTATATGTTGTTTGCTGTTGTGTGTATTCAAGTTGTTTCCAACTTATGGTGACCCTAAGGCAGACTTATCATGGGCTTTTCTCAGCAAGTTTCTTCAGAGAGTGTTTGCCATTGCTATCCTCTGAGGGTAAGAGAGTGTGACTTGCCCAAGGTCACTCAATGGGTTTACATGACCAAACCACAATTCAAACCCTGATCCTGAGGATCATGATTTAACACTCAAACTACTACACCATACTGGCTGTCAAAGCTAACCATATAGACAGAATTAAATCTTCAGTACTTTCCATATCTACTATTTCAATTCCTTTGCCACCAGTAAAACTTCTTTTTACCAACCATTCATTCAGTACTGTATTTACTTACAGAAAGTAATGCAAGTAGAATATCCCCCCCCCCCCCCCCCGGGGATATGGAATATTTTGAGATGTCTGGACTTTCTACAAGGGGTACTTGGAGACCTCACCGTGTTTACACTAATAAATTTGGGCTGCTCAGCTTTCTAAAATGTGAAGAAATTTAAAGAACATTTCAACCAGACTAGTTCTAACAGTGAATGGGTGAAGCTGGAGGTCAAATTCTCAGTAAAAGTATGGTCATCAAAGTTTAATTTCTATACTTAAGTAACTTGAGGGACCTGCCTGAGACCCAAAACAGCTATATGCAGAATTTAAAGGAATAACAATTTTCTGCCCTTGAAAATGCACAAAAGAGTTATTAACCCTCTTCCCCATAGTGTTAGTCTTATTACCATGCATACACGGACTCCTCGCAAACTTCTCATTTTAATGAGATGTAATGGCTAGTGGACCAAAACCAATGCCCATTACATTATTATTGTGAGAAAGTCCTGAAATTCCCCAAGAGAATTCCCTCGATCTCTTCAGAGATGAACAGGGCAGTGAGTATATATGTGCTAATTACTTTATCTATGGCATGAATTCTGTGCTACCATGAGACCATGCTTTTTAACACTTATTGCTAAAATAATGATCAATGTTTGCAGTTTTTACATTTCTATTCACTTCACAGATTACATCCTCCAATGATCTGTTCATGAATGCATGTACATAATAATATGCCAACTGAGAAACCACCTTACAAATTTGATAATTTCTGCACTACAATCACACCATGCTTCTTAATACTTATTGTTAAAATAATGATCAGTGTTTGCAGTTTTTGCATTTCTATTCACCCCACAGATTTCAGCTGTTTGTGCAAAAATGTTTATAATAATATGCCAACTGAGAAATCACTTCACAAATCTGATGAAGTAAGCTGCGGTCCAGTTAAGCTTATGTCAATCAAAATGCATTAGTTTTGAACATCCCACAAGATTCCTGCCTCCTAAAACAGATAATCGAGGCTAGCTCCTTCATGCAAAAACATACTAGTATAGCATTAGTAATAATAATTAGCACCACATTAGTAGTTTCCCAGTGTCAACCAGATTTGTGGTAGATTGACTTGTAGTATCAGTGACCAACTTCCAGAGGTCAGGAGGGCCACAGACCCCATGAGACCTCAGAGGTCCACAGCTGCTCCCTGCTGTACCACACATCTCACTTTTTTTTTTCACACTAACACCCCTCTCATGCCCTCTGTGGGCATGAGGGAATTTCCAACTTCTACAGAATATAGACAGGAGAGGTGGAAGAAGTGGGAGCCATTTTGTTGAGCTCTTGTCCTTTCCGGCTAATTAAAAAAAAGCAAGAGAGGCACTGGCTTAGTGTGTAGGAGGAGTGTCAGTGCTCCAGTAAAATGAATGCATTCCATAATGCCTAAAGGATGTGGTTGTAAAAACATTTTTTGAAAAAAAGCTCTCCCTGGATCCTATCAGAGTGGACACCTACCAGCCAGTTTCAAAAATCCCTTTGCTGGGCAAGATACTAGAGCATGTGATAGCCTCTCTGCTCCAGGAATTCCGGGATAAAATGGATTATTTAGATCTATTTCAGTCTGGTTTCAAGCTTAGCTATGGAACAACGATAGTTTGTTTGTTTGTTTGTTTGGTGGATGGCTTATGCAAGGAGCAGGACAGCGGGAGTGTGTCCCTGCTGGTTCTTTCTGGATTTATCATCAGTTTTCAGTACCATCAACCATGGTGTCCTTCTGGGTCACCTTGCTGGGATGGGCCTTGCAGACACTCTTTTGCAGTGACTCTGTTCTTTCCTGGAGGGGTGATCCCAGAAGGTGGTACTGGTGAATACTTGTTTGACCTCTTGGCTTTTGGCCTCTGTTCTGTCCCCCGTGCTATTTAACATACATATGAAACCACTCAGAGAAGTTATCATGAGTTTTAAAATTCAGTTACATCAGTAGGAAGATGAAATCCAACTATATGACACTCTCTTCCAACTCATTCCAAGAAAGGTAAACTGGTACCTCACACCAGTAGTGAACTGGATAGAAGATGAACAAATTAAAACTTAATGCAGACAAGAGGGAGTGATTACTGATCAGTCAAAGGACCAATGAGTAAATGGGATGCATTGTCTGCTGGATGGGGTTACACTCCCCATGAAGATGAGGATTCATACTTTGAGTGAAATATGAAAGATATATGGTAAGAGATGTGGGGCTGCATTTCCATCATTTTAAGAAAAAGATGGGTTTCCTGACATGGATGGGAATGCACTGTTTCATCCCTGGCACTGTATGGCGAGCGGCTGTGGGAGGGTACAGTTATCACTTGCATATCAGGGAAAAGAATTTCAGGGAATAGTTTGTTTTTTGTTGGGGGAATAGTGTAGGAAAAAAAGAATCAATGCCCCTCCACGGCATCTCCAGACCATTGAAACAGGAGTTGCATCTGCTGTTAATAAAAACAAATGCCTAAAATATATTTCTTGCCTTGTTGAGTTCTGCCATTAGATTAGTGAATCCTGGATTAAAGGCCAAGCATTCCCATTGTGTGTGTGTGTGTTTCATTTTCAACATGTTGCCTTGATTATATCTTTAAAAGGTGGGTTTATTGATGCTGAGAACAACAATAATAAATCCCCTTCAATCATAAAGCTTTCCAAATACAAAGCTTAGATCAGCCACTATTTCTCAGGCTAACTCACTTCATACGGATGCTACAAGAATAACGCATACTCATTATTGAGCCTTTTGGAGGAAAAATAGGATAAAACAAAATTGGACCTGTAAATGACAGTAATCTCTTTAAGGGTAGGGGGAGATGCAAGCTCAGTTCTTTGTACATTTTTTTCCTCATAATACCTAAGCCTTCTATCTTTCTCAAAAAATAGAGGAATATTGCTTTTTTGGCTCTTGAGATGTACAATTCTTTGAATTTTACCAACTCAGATTAGCAGCATATGTGAGCAGTAACTTCTGTTAATGCAAGTGCCAAAGCAGTGGATGTTTGTTCCAACCAATAACAGCAATGAAAACACCTGAACATCCAATTGTGTAAGATTTAGCCACAAGAAACTGAATTACTTACCCCTTCCATTATTTATCACAGTATCTTACTTACCTCTTCCATTTTTTATCACAGTATCTTCTTTATTTATCCCTACAGCTCTACTCACAAAAAGTCCTGAAGTAGAAAATGCTACTTTTAAGCACTTCCTCCTTTCCAGCAGTGAAATGAATTAAAAATGCAATCTCATAAACACAGTAGGTAGTAAGAACTAATCCTTGGGATTTTGTGTTAAATAATGCTTGCTAAGTAACACATTTACTCTTTTTTTTGTATTCTCTCTCTCTCACACGCACACACCTATCACCACGAGGGGTACATACTTGTATATGTGAGCTGAAATCCTTGGTCCGTATCTGATCCATTCGTATTAAATTCTATCCATAAGTGGTTAGATGTACTGTTGAGAATGAGCCCGACCAATTCATTTTTTGAAAATGTCCCCAAGAGACGTGATGAACTGTCTTTTCCATCATATACCTTTTAAAAAACAAAAACTTTTTTTACCTTAAAATGAAACATAATACATTAAATAAAACACTTCCGATGCAAAATATGAAAAAAATATTGTACACAATTAATTGTATAACACACTTCCAACTGAAAGGCAGATGAAAAAATTCATGTGGGCTCAGGCTAAAATATATTGGCCTGGTAACTCATATCAAAGACAAATACACACACAGACACACATTTTTTCCTGCCACTTGTGAAGCTTATCTGGAATGGGGGGAAAATTATTCATGACTCAGTTGCTAGGCATTATATCACTACGGTCTCCCTTCCCTTCTATAATCCACTTAATAAAGGCTGAAAAGCTTTGTGACATTTCAGTCAAGGAGCCTCTTCTGAAAACACTGATGAGGGGCAAAAATAACCTCTGATCCCTCCTGACCAAATGTATTAAAAAGGAAGACTGAAGTAGCAAAACTAGACTGTCACCTTTTTTATTTCAGATTCCAAGCCTGAGGTGATTTTTGTCTTCAAATCATTTTCAATAAAAAGAAATCCACCCATCTGATACCACTTCAGAGGGAGGTGAGCTTTTGTTTCCATGCAAAGGATGCACAGGTGTATCTTTAGTTCACAATATTGGCCCTGGGAAACTTGAATTCACATTTAATATTATTGATATTTCACATGATTTTATAACAGCAGAAGTCACACAGTGTGTATATATATATATATATATATATAGAGAGAGAGAGAGAGAGAGAGAGAGAGAGAGTCTGTGTGATTTCAGCTGTTATTAAATAATGTCAAATATCAATAATATTAAAAGTGAGTTGAAGTTTCCCATTGCCAGTACTGTTAACTAAAATATTTTTTAATTTTTTTAAAAAAATAATTTTCGCAACAAAGACAATGCAGAATAATAATAATAATAATAATAATAATAATAATAATAATCCAAGTTCACATTGACCTGCTTATTTCAATAAGGTACACAATTCCCAGAGCCCAAAGTCTCATTTCCCCTTTCCCTAGCAACCCTGACTTGTTTCTAAACTTATTTCTAAACTGTAAATCCCCAAACTTTTGTTGCTCTAGACTGCCAAATTCTAAAAATGTATCACATAAATATTTGCAGTGGTCAGATCTTGCCCTAAAATTTTAGTCCCAAAGAGAGCAGACACACTGAATAAATGGCAACTCAGTAAGTCCAAACTTGTAGAAAACTCATTGAGTCAGTGGGTCTACACTAGTTGTGACTAACAGGCTACATCTGCACTGCAGATATAAACCAGTTTGGGACCACTATCAATACCATGGCTCACTGCTATGGAATTCTGTGGTTTTGTGAGAATGTTAGCTTTCTCTGTCAGAGAGCAACAAACCACAATTCCCAGATTTCCATAATGTCGATCCATGGCAGTTAAAGTAGTGTCTGCCCCCCCAAAATACATAAACAAAACAATTATTTTCAGCATATTAACAACCCAAAAGCAAATGCAAACAAAATCTCTCAATAAATCAAATTAAGAAATAACATATGATGGTTTAAAGAGCAAGATAGCATGTTAGTGGGACATACATAATAAAGAAGAAGTTATAGAGAAAAATAACATCATGGGGAATTTGAAATCCTTTTCATAGTTCTCCTTCTTATCATCATTATTATTATCATTTATTTGTATAGGGTCATAAATTTGTATGGCCCTTTAGAGAAGCAATCATTTCAAAACATTAAATCCTGCCAGTAGCGTACAATCTAAGTTCTTAGAAGTTTGGGACAGTTATAAGAAATCAATCAAATTGGTATTGTTTTGGTTGTCTAACTAGTGGAGGCTCTTTCAGTTTTCTCTCCACCCACCCATTTTTAAAAGAAGAACATGTTTATTTTCATGCACTGGAAAATTGCATTCACAATATAACATTTAATACGCATTATTAAATTCTGGAGGATTTCTACATTTATTTGAATATAATCAATTAAATTTAATCTGCCTGTTTAAATATTTATTTATTTTAAAACCCCTCTATCCTACTCCTCAAAGCTGAAACAACAATTAAATTATAAATGCATAAAATTTCAAACAGGAACTATGTAAGAAAAAAAGGCAGAAAGGCAGATAAAACTACAGCTAAAATTCTTAAAAGAAAAACCTCCCTAACCAATAGATACAATGCATCACGTATATCCATCTGTAGTTCCTTATTTCCCAACCATTTGGAAAGAGAAACCTTAGGAATGAATTATCCACTGACAGTGTTGAGAAAACTTTAAAGATCAATGAACCAATTGATCCTTTACTATTATTCAGACCTTGAGTCCATAGCCATTTCATATCCTCTTACCCTAGAAAACATCTAGGATCCAGACACTATCAGCAACTGCCGTGGACTGGAAAAGAAGGAATTGTGCACATGAACAAGCTGTTCTGGAGTCAGCTTTCATAGAAAGTGGTATATAAATATAAATACATTGACCAGTATTTCTATCAGCTAGTTATTTAAGTATTAGTTTTACATGGGTTCATCCATAATTAACTAAGTACGGTAACCTCTACTGGCTCAACTCCCCCAAACCTGATGGAAACATCATTCACCCATGCTCCACTTGCTGACAGAATGTAGTAGATGCCCAATAAAGTAGGTTTGGGGGGAACAGTGTCAAAGTCGTGACTGCCTAGATTTCTGCACTACACTCTTATAATGCTACTATTTCACTTAAACTGCTCTGGCTGCCTCCTGTTGCATCCTGGGATTTGCAGTTTAAGGAGTGGCATTTAGAATTCTCAGCCAGAGAATTCTTAAGTCTCACTGAACTAGAAATCTCAGATTTCAACAGGAGGCATCCAGAGCAGGAAAAGTGGAATAGCAGTACTGTAAGACTGTAAAACGGGAATGTGGTAAGTAGCAGTAATGAATATGGAACAGTCAAGGGTAGAGATCCATTTTGCTGGTGATTGGAGCACAGATAAATGACATTTCTGTCAAGTTTGTCGGATAAGGCCAGGAGAGCTTACTTACTTAACAGACAGCCCCATTAAAGCCCGCTTTCGGGAATCTTGGGAGTATGGCATATACATGCCACACACTACGAAGCCATCTGGAAGATACTCTGGTGGCATGGCATTTACACACTGCACGCTGCCGGAGTATCTTGAAGCCACCCTGGGGCTGTGGCAGTGCAGGAAAAGGTGGCCCTTTCTTGGCCCAAATAGGAGCTGTTCTTTTCCTCTCCTATTTGGGCCGGGTTCAAGGTGGATTGAGCTGGGTTCAAGGTGTTTGCTACAACCCCAATCCATCTTCAGTGGGGGCAGCTGTTCCGGACCTAAGAAGCTGAAACAGGATACAGTGCACCCGCGTCATATGCGGGCACGCTATACGCGTGTTTGAGCACATGCTCAAAGCTGTGGAGGAGAGTGCGCGGGTTGCAAGGGATGGTGCGTCCCATTGGAATGAATGCACCGGCATATCACTGCTGTGTGCATGAGCCCCATTCACTTGAATGGGGCTTAAGCATGCATGCTATTTGGCTTACTCGGGGGTCCGCGTAAGCCAAGGGCGCACAGTTCTGGCTTTAATTTATTATCTAGGAAAGACACAGTTTTCAAAGATAACACATACTTGTTGACCAGCCATGAAATAATGAGACTAGAGACAAATAAATGGATTAAACAAGAGCTGTTTTGCTAAGATGTACACTGATCTAAAAATCTTCTCTCCCTACTACCTGCCAAGGGAAACCCATTTAAAGAAACCACCTCAAGCTAATTGTACAATATCCAACAGATAACAGTATGGGGCAGGCAAAAACAAAATACCAAAAAAAAAAAAAAAAGCCACAAAAACTCCACAGATAATGGAGGAAGAAATTCCTACCCGGACCAACACAGACAAACAACAGAGCTCACACTGCACTAAGGGTGGCTTGGTGGGTTGCAAATTGGGAAGAAGAGCCACTCTAGGGAGCAACAGGGGCCTTCACAGTTGCCCCCTATCACATGGTTTTGTGACTTTTCCCCCCACTGGCCTCTCTTCATGGAGGCCAACAAAAAGGCCCCCGCCCCTACAGCAGCTTTACTGTGTAGGTCAGAGAACAAGACTTTTAGAAAATCACAAGTGAAGAATAATGCGAGACAAACCTCATATGTATCTATTCAGAAGCAGTATGCATATGATAGCAGCATTAATACACAATAAATTCCCATTAAACTCAATGGGGCTTACTTATGAATCAATATTTCTAGGACTGTATTCTCTTCTCAGTCTGTATCAATTGTATAAGAGTGCATCCATAAATTCATGGGTGACCATTTGGGAATTAATCTGGAGAATTTTTTTTAAAATCTGTGTTAACATCCACAATTAATTATATATTTATGCATGTTTTTAAATGTATTCCCTACTCAAAATATTTATTTCCAAATATATTTTATCTTTTTTAAAAAAGAAATATTGGGAGCTAAAAACAGTATAAGAAAATATAGGATGTGCAAATGCTGGTAGATAATTCTAACCTGCCCATTAGTCCAAGAAATGTAAAACAGGTAGTACAGAATCCACAAAGTGCAAATCCCTCAATGGTTTTTAATACTACAGACTCTTCTCATTGCCTAACTGGCAATATCAACTTGTACTGCCTAAAGTCATAAGGAGCCATGGAGGAAGTTTATCCAATTTAATTACTGGAATTTTTCATTATTTGCCATTATGTCGACTTTGATTTGTGGTGACCCTGTGAAGACCTCCAAGATCCCTAGCTGTGAACAGCCATGTGCAGGTCTTACAAATTCAGGGCCATGTCTTCCTTTTATTGAATCAATTCTTCTATAAAGTGGCTCTCTTCTTTTTCTACTGCCTTTCACTTTACTGAGACATTATCATATTTTCCAGTAAAGTATGCTGTCTAGTGAAGTGTCCATAGTACAGTAATTTAAGTTCAGTCATTTTGATTTCTATGAAGAGTTCAAGCTTAATTTGATCTCTAACCCATTTGTTTCTCTTTTTGCCAGTCCATGCCTTCTGGTATTCCATACTTCTCCAGAGCCACATATTAAATGGCTGCTTTTCTTCCTGTCAAGTGTTCCTCACTGTCTTGCTTTCACAATCATACACAAGCATCAGGACAATTAAGTGTTGTCCCACAGCATTTATTATAGTGTGATCCACAGTTTTTGATGGTTTACATAGTAAAGCCTTAGCTATAGTCTATAAAGCACAGTTTAATTTCTTCTGAAATTTTTGATGTGCTCCACTAGCAAGTGAATGTTTGGAATGTGGTCTCTAGTATATTTTTCCTTCCTGAATCCAGCTTGGATACTTGGCTTTTCTAGCTACACGTATAGTAAATAACTGTTTTGTGTGTGCAAAATTTTGAGCATCACTTTGCTTGCATAGAAGATTAAAGCAATGGTTTTGTGGTTACTGTAATCGCAGGTGTCCCCTTTCTGGAAGACTGAAATTTAAATTGAGCATTTCCAGCCTGAGATCCACTGTTTTGTTTTACATATTTATTGACAGTTTTTTATTGGAGGGATTCCCCCTCTATAGCCTGAAACGCCTCTATTTGTATACCATATTTTCTTCCTAGTGATTTTTTTTCCCAAGGGGTATGAAAGTAGTTTCCACTTTACTTTATAAAACTGTTACACGAGTCTTCCTTAGAGGGAATCTGTCATTCTTTCAATTACTGCTATGTTGGTATAGCAAACAGAAATTGTTAATCTCAAGAGGAAATTCTAACCATATAAGAATATAGATGTTTGTATGTTTTCTCCTACATTTGAATCTAAAATATGAAGAAATGTGCATATCTGGACAAATTCTTATTGAAAAATAGAAAACTGAAGTTCTTGCCCATCTCTTTTGCTCAAATCCAAGAAATATAATTATTCCCAGCAAGGAAAGAACTGTGTTGTACCTGCTTCCATAAGGTGTTAAAGAAGAAGTGTTGGTAAGGAAAAGCATACTGTACCAAAATTCAGCATCAATCTGTTAAAATACTCCAAAAGTCAAAGCCTAACTTTTAGAAGCTAAGAATTTCCACTGACTGTGTGGAAACAATCAATTTCAGTTTCTCTCACAATCCAGATCTCTTTCTATTTCTGCCTCTCTCTCTCTGTCTCGATATATCTACCTCAGACACTTCCTGTTCAAAATATATGTAGAATGATGCTAAATTCAAGTTCTAAGTGAGTTGTTTCTTTCCTCTTCAGAATATTTATTTTTTTTATTGACAATGTTGGGGCTCAATTGAATAATCTTTATTTTTATCTCTATATAATCTTGATTCCCCTTGCCCCAACCCCCACCCCATTTGTTGTTGTTGTTTTTCTGCACAAAGCAAACCCTACTCTGGGTCATAATTATTTTATCTTGACTTTAAAAGACTCACTATGGGCCTGAACAGACAGCCAAAATAAAGCTGGTTTGGGCCACTTTGGAAGTGTGCTGTTTAAATGACACATGTGTCCTAAGAGGCTGGAAGCCACATTCTAGTCCTAAGGACTGGAGCGCAGCTTTGGCACAGCTTCTGGCTTCTTAAGATGCATGTGTCATGTAAACAGCATACCTTCAAAGTGACCCAAAGCAGCTTTATTTTGGCCTGTCTGTTCGGGACCTATGACTACATTTGCTAAAGCAAATATCTTTGTAGTTTGATCTAACATTCGACTACTTTTAAATTTGACTCTGTACAGCTTTCATTTCCAATCTTTTGATTTTTATTTTGATCTGTTCTCTAGATTAATCAGTAGAGTACCCAATATTTCATCCCCTTGACTACATCACCCTTTAGCACCCCTTCGCTCATTTCTCCCCAACTTTTTAGACCAACGAATGAGCATCAGAAATGGACATCAAACTGCATGAGGAATTTCAACAATGTGATATCAGAAAATTAAAATGCTTTCCCAAAGATCTTTGAAATTATAAATCCTTTGAGAAGACTAGTAATCACATTTGGCATTTTTGTCACACATACAGAATGATAACTTGTTTTTCAGTTATTTATTTTGTGTGGCTGTTACAGTATCCAGTGGTAATTTTGCACATTATAAATTAGATCTATACTGAAATGCTCTTCAGGCATTAGTTTCATTAATACCCTACTTTTCCTTCAAGCACTTCAAGCCTACATATATAAACCTCCCTACAACAACCCTGCAAAACAGATTGCTAGGAGATAGCGACTGCTCCAAGATCACCCAGTGCACTTCATAGTCATTATGGATCAGAACCCAGATCTCTCATATCTTGGTTTAATACATTAACCCTTCTGGCTCACCCACAAGCACTAGCTCTCTCATAAAATTCTCTCATTTTTTCATAGCCAGGGAGATGAACAATACCAGTGTTACTTTTAATGCAGTCCACTAGCCGTAGTGGCCAGAGGATCCTGGAAGATCAAAAAGGTAACTCTGCTAATCTCATACCATTCCTCAAAATCCATGCCCCTCTTAATTCTAGGATTCCATCTCATGCTATCCCAAAAATTAATATAAATTAACAAACAGAAGAGGCTAGCAGGGAGAGAAAAATTAGATGATCAATGGCAGGGGAGAAGGTACAGAAAGCCCCTGTTCTCAATCAGAGCAAGGCACATAGTGGGTGGCGGGGGGGGGGTATTGTAAACTCATTCAGGGAAATATGTAGCTTCTGAGAAGATATATCTTCCATTGGGGGAACAGAAGGGTGGTATTTGTCTGTAGCTAAAAAGAAAACATCTCCTAATATCTATTTGCATTGGCTTGAGCTAAGTTGAGACACACCAGGTGGCAGAATGAGATGCGTGCCCTGTGTTGGAAAGGAGGGCTCTGGATATTCTCAGAAGATATGAAACAAAGGGTGATGTACTTAAGTCTGTGCTAAGGGTGTTATACTCTGCTATCTGGTCTGTTTGCACCAGAACTAGGGTTTGGGCCATGCATCATCTAGTCTTCCTGCCAAGAGAATGGGGAGAGGATGCTTTATTTGCAGATAGGTCCATATAAGAAGCCTGGGTATGCATATAACTCACAAGCTTTGTACTCAGATGTATCTATATCTGCCTATTTAGCTCTATTGATATAATTTTCAATGTAGATATATATAAAGTTCTCAAATATAAGAGATCAAATAATTAATATACAGAAACATGACTGGGGGGGTGTTCTTGTGTTGTTGGTTTGCATATGAGCGTGTGTTCATATTTACCTTAACAGTATCTCCTTCATGAAGCTGAAATGTTCTGGCTCGCAGGTGAATGCCTTTCCCAGGTTCAGTTTCAATTTTATAGATGCATTCATGGTTGTTGTCATAATTAGATGGAAAATTTGGTGACAGCAGTGTTCCTTCATTTCCAGACACACTTGCTCCACATTCAGCTAAAGAAAATGAGACATTTTAAAAATAAAAATAAAAATAAAGAAGCCTTAGTTATCTGTTCCAAAAGAACGGTAACATTTGTGATTACCATTGGCCCTCCATATCCACAGATTCTACTTCCACATTCAATCTCCACAACATGAAAATATATTTTTTAAAAAATCCAAAAAGATAACCTTGATTTTGCTGTTTTATATAAGGGACACCATTTTACTATCCCACTGTATATATTATGGTATTTGAGCATCCACAGATTTTGGTATCCATGGAGTGTCCTGGAACCAAACCCAAGTGGTACAAAGGGACCAATGTATTTTCCAGACTACAAGGTCCCTCTGCCAATACATAAGCAGAAACATTAGCCACACTTTTACTTGACAAGCTAAAAATTTCCTTATGACAATAATGGACTTTTCATATCTTGCTATTATTTTGTTTTTAACAATGGCCTTTAGACTAAGAACCACTGGGTCACTGTATCTAGATACACAATTTTCCCATCTCAGACCCGTTCAATTGCATTTTCATTCCTCACTGTAATCTGATGTTTGGAGAAATCCTCACCTGAATCAGTGAAATGATCCACAGTATTCTGTACTCAAAATATAAAGTCAATGTATACTCAAATACAACTGTCTCGTCACATCCTAGGGCATTTTTGTATGTGTACAACTGCAAACAAAAGGTAAAAGTGACTTCTCTCTGCTAAAAATGTCTGATGGCAAACAAGAGAGAAGTTTCCTGGAAGAAATCCTAAAAGCAAACTAGAGATAATATTCTGTATTAATAGCCTAAATCCATTTTGCATTACTTCTATGTAATGTGATGATTTAATCCAGCCAGCTAGACAGCTTGTACTACTACTTATCATTGTTATACTTCCACAGTGGATTTCTAACCTGCAATCATCTGATTATACAACACACATAAGTGTACTTAACCTAACTGGGTATATTCATTTTGACAAGAGAAATGCAAAGAGCTCAGTGCATTTCCATTAACCAGTGCCATGGCTGGAATCATCTAATTTTGCAGTGGGCAGAGAGAATGAATGCAGATAAGTGGCTGTCAAGTTGCTGCACCTACCAGAGTAAACCTATTGAAGTTGGTAGCTGTCAGGGACTCTCTGGGAGAGGAACTGACACTTCTTACAGGACTCATACCAAACAGGACAGATTGTAAGGTCATTAAAAGAAAATCCTTTGCAACAATTTTTGTATATTCTTTCTGTCTCTTCTTTCTCTCACCTCTTCCCTTCTTCTTTGTTCTGATGACAAGGAAAGTAACTTCGAGAACTCCAGGCCTATTGTAACTTTCCCCCTATTCTGGGCAGTAAGTATTGGAATCAAGGGTGTGGTTTGATTGGGATTTCTTTTTTTTATAACAGCCATGGTTTCATCCTATGCAACCCCAAGATTTGCAGTTTAGGGAAGGGCATGTAGAATTCCCAGCCAGGGAGCTCCCCTAGTGCCTCACCAAACTACAAACCCCATGTTCCATAGGATGTGGCCATGGCAGTTCAAATGGAATATAAAATGAAAGTGTCCCTGGAAAAGAAGGCCCACAACATCATGTGGCCCCAGGGCACTGAATCTTGGACTCCCCCCCTCTCTCAGTTTTATCCTTTACTGTCTTAAAATAAATCTCTTAAACATAGGCTATCCATCACTGGGATGAGAAGTTAGGCTAGCATATTTTTACAAAATAAGCACAGAATGTCAATGGTTGTGCCCATATCTACACTCGTCCCTCCACATTTGCTGGGGTTAGGGTCACAGGACACCCATGAAAGTGGAAAAACCACAAATAACAAAAACACTAGTTTTGCTGAGAGATCACCTCTCTAGGATTGTCTAGGTCCTCCAGTGCATCTCTGTGGTCAACATCTGCCAGACACTGACCACAGAATTGTGCTGGAGCAGCTACAAATGTCTAGTGGAGAGTTCTCTCTAGAAATCTCTAGGTCCTTCAGTGAGCGTGTGCTGGGGATCTAGATATTCCTAGAGAGAATGAATTAATAAAATCCATGAATAATCAATGCCAATGTGTGCAATGGTTTAAGAGTTGGACTATGACTGGGAAGCCCAGAGTTCAAATCCCTACTCAGCCATAGAAACTCATTAGATGACCTTGGGCAAGTCACACTCTCTTAGTTGTAGAGAAAAGCAATAGCAAACCTCCTCTAAATAAATGTTTCAAAGAAAACCCTATAATAGGCTGGGTTCAATTCAGAGAAGATTTGAAGACACAAGAAACAAGATAATATCCCAAATCCACAAAACAGTGATACCTGTTTTGGACCAACCAAAATGCACAACGTAGATGTTGCAAGCTTTTGAAACTCCACTGGCTTCTTCATCAGGCAAAGATATTAAAAATCATACAAGAGGGGAAAAAAAATATGACAATGTCAGTCACAAGCCTGCATTTTGTCAAGATGTGGCTCTTCTTGGTTCAGGTGGTACTGGAGGGAAATTCATGCAGTCAGCCCCCTCCTCCTTCTGACCAAGTGGGTATGCCAGGTAATAAAAAAAAAAAAGTTCCATTAGCAAGACAAAAAGATATGTTGCTCTTGATTTTTCACACCGTTGCTTGATGAAGATGACAGTGGAGCCTCAAAAGCTTGCAACATATATTTTGTGCACCTTGGTTGGCCCCAATAAAGGTATCACTATCATGAGGATTGGATGTTATTGTACTTAGCACAACTGCCATCAGGCAGAATTATCCTTTATGTTACTATTCGTTTTAAGTACATATAATCAAACAATAATTTAAATAGCAAATATTACAATCAAAACTAATTGCCATTTAAGTTGGAAATTTTTCACCCTTTTATTTCATCTTCTTGAGTGCCTTCAGGTCATTTCCAACTTATGGCGACTCCTAGGCAAATGTATCACTGAGTTTTCTTGACAAATTTTGTTTTCAGGGGGTGTTGCCTTTCGCTTCCTCTGAAGATGAGAGAGTGTGACTTGACCGCGGTCACCCAGCGGGTTTGCATAGCTGAGTGGGGATTCCAATCTTGTTTTCTAGAATTGTAGTCAATTACTGAAACCACTACAGCACACTGGCATCACACACTTTTATTTATCATACTTAAAGACCCAACCTCTAACAGAGAAGATTAGGCATTTCTGGCCAAAAAGAAAAAGAATAAAATTTGCAATGTGATGGAATAGTTAAAAGGCAACATAAACTAGCTAAAAATACATAAACACAGTAGGGAATTTCTTCTGTAGCCAAAACCACTATGCTAATATTTTGTTAAAGTAAAACTAAACGAAAGGGTATAAACATCCAAAAGGACAAAGGCAGTTCTAACTTTAGAAATATTCCCCAGAGACCACAGATGAATGTGCATTAATGTGTTTGAAATGATTCCGTGGTCTTAAATAATATTTGTAAAAGAAGAAACCAACATGGTATTCCTGGGCTAGATAGACGACAGACCTCTCCATTATTATAAGACAGAGGATGCATGCTGCTTTTGATGTGATTTGATTATTATTTTAGTTTAGTTTTAAAAAGGGAGTGATTCATAAAATCCCACATCAAAAGAGGGCTCTGTTGTGAATGAATTGGTCTGTAGGCTAAACGTGTGGAATTGAATTATTACTTGGTAGTTCAAAATCTCCATCAAAGTCCTGGCTCATTCCTTATTTTCAAAGGCTGGGTCACTAAGGCTAACTATATCCAAAGCTATACATTTTTAAAACAGTTGAACCACAGAAATCTGAAGCATCTTAGTATATGCTTAATAATGTGAGGTCTTCACTTAGAGTAACAGAACTCTACAAAAACTGAGAACAACATTTCTCAGCAAGCAATTAAGAGCACTAGGTATAGTTTAGTTAAGACCAAAGACTGATTTATATTATCCCCTGTAAACTAGGCTCTTCTATTGAGATAGATCAGAGGTTTACAAAATGTAGTTAGTAGGCTGCATATAAAGCAATGAGGGATCAGGAAATTTTCACACACATTTTAAAATGATAAATAGGTCAAATGTAAGAGCAACGCAGTGATATTATACTAGCTTTTATCCATCCATCCCAGAGGATGGGGATCACACTGGATGGCTAAACCTTCCCCTACCATGCTTTCTTTTCCTATTGTACTCCTTCACCTAAGTAGGGCTACATCTGCACTGCACAGTTCAATACCACTTTAACTGCCATGGCTCTGTGCTATGGAATTCTGGGAATTGTAGTTTTGTGAGACATTTAGCCTTCTCTATCAGAGAACTCTGGTGCCACAGCAAACTACAGTTCCCAGAATTTCATAGCATTGAGCCATGGCAATTAAAAGTGGTGTCAAGCTGGAGTGTGTCTTATTTATTTAAAATGTGTTATTATTACACAAATTATAGCAGCAAAACACAAACCAAAAATACAAAGAGTCACTTCCTAATCATTTTATGAACTATTATCAATGGTCTTCTAGATCCACTATGGAAGGGGAAGAATAACAACTGTGTTTCTCCAAAAGACTTGTTGTCCATGCGGGGGGTTGCAATTGTCTTTGATGTCTGTGGATATATTCAATAAAAATCTGCCATTCTTCCTGGAATGTTTCCCTGGTTTTATGTCCTTTGCTGATTTTCATTTGAAAGGAAAGTTTTTCAGATAGCCAGTTATCCCATACCTTTGTCCACCAGTCAGCCAAAGATAGATTTCCCATCTTCCAGTTCTTGGCCACTTCCATCCTGGCTGCTGATATCAGAAAGCCAATTAAAGCCCTAAATTTCAACTTACTGTTATTCCTAACATATAAAGATAGCAATAAAGGGACTGGACAGAAGTCAGTATTTTGATGTTTTATATTAGATATAATATTCTGGACCTCTGTCCAAAATCTTTTTATCTTCGGGCATTCTATCCATATATGTAGTCTCTCTCCAGCAGCCAGGTGATGAGGATTTTGTTATTCTAGATAACTGAACTGCTATTTAAAAGGGATTGACTCTAGTCTGTTGACCAGGATCGCTGCCTCTGAATTAGCATAAGAGGTGTTTTAAAACAGTTAAAACCTTATCAACAAAGCCCATCCATTTGAAAAATGCCAAAAAATACCTCCACTCCACTCTGTCAAAGGCCTTCAGAGCAGCTAATGATATGAAAGCCATAGGTGCCTTAGAATGGGTGAAGTGGCAAAGAATATTAAACATTCTCCATATTGAGTTTGCCATAGAGTGGACAGGCATAAACTAAACTTGTTCTGGGTTTATGTAAGTTGATATTCAATTATTTACCATTTTATACATAATGGCTGTAACAATCTTGGCATCTTGGTTTAAAAGGGCTATGGGACGAAATAATTCAACTTCTTTGTCTTTGGGAGATGAATTATTCTTGTTCTATGCCAACTTCCTGGCATTATACCATTTGCTAGTACTCCATTAAATATTTTCAACAAATAAGGAGTCCGTTTGTTGAAAAACACCTTGTAAAATTTCCTTATGAAGCCATCTTGCCCAGGAGCTTTACAAGGCTTCAAACTTTGCATGACTTGTTTCAGTTATTTGAATAAACCTTTGGATAGATTTATTCAAAATGTTGCTCAGTAAGTTTTTTAATTGGTAGGGACTTGAAAAATTCTTCCATGTCAGTCGTTTAGAGGACCTCAGATGTAAATAGGTCCAAATAATATCTAAGGAACTCTTTTAATGTGAAGGTGGGAGCTATGTTCATTTTTCTTGTATTCGTGGTAAGAGAAGGTACCAATGGAATTGTTCCCACTATGGTTTAAACCGGATCATAATCCATGTTTTTTACCCATTTTTACCCATTTAACCCACATCAGAAAGGCGCTGGTAAAATGGGGTGTTTTTTTTGGCTGAATTGGTTTATTTGGAAATAAATCAATTCAGCCCAAGTGGGAACCAGATGGAATCTAATCGGATTCGAATCCACCCTGGTTCCCACTGGCAGTGGCTTCCCTGGCCATGCTCCATTCTCAGTCCTCCTGTTTCTCTTCTTCCACCCCAGCGTGCCTCAGTCCTCCTGGCCTGCCTCTCTCCTTCCACCCCGGCCTCTCCTCTGCCCCTAGTATGGCCAAGAGGATGGAGGGAGACATGGCAGGGAAGACATGGCTATTGCTTCCTGCACCGATTTTTGAAACTGGTGCAAATATAGTGGGAACCACTGTGTTTGCTGAAATGATTTCAGGAATCGGTTCAGGAATTGAATTAAGAGGGAATGAGGCCAGTGTTTCCTCAGCTTTGTGCTTTATAAAACTGAATTATTTCTGCAGTGTGGATGCAACCTACCTAAAAATCTACCTAAATTCCAATCTATTTCATGGTTATATAAAGGCATCCCCTGGTCCTAAGACAGTCCAGGGCACACACACCCCCATACACAAAAGAGAGTTTTGAATGAGTTTTGCTAAAAATCATTGTGGGAGACCCTAGGGGAACAAAATGGGCTACACTTTCCTCATCCCATATGGACTATATTTCTATCATATGGATCTAAAACAAAACAAAAGATCTCATATTAAACCACACATCTAGGTTCCTGATTTAGGGTTTAACCAGCTCACAAATTAAAAAGAATGGGCAGCAGAGGGGATGTAATCTGTGTTGATGTTCCTAAGATGTGAGTAGTTAATAAGGTTTTGCTCATTTTATTCAGTGTAAAACGCTCTTGTATTTTAAATTCCAGTTTATTCTCACAGAATGTAGGATTTTTGTCCTTGCCAAGTAAATTTATAATCTTTTAGCTAAGAGTGCAGTAGTGAGTTGTGAAAAAAACTGCATTAATACTTTCAAGGGGGGGGGGGCACAAGACAAGTATATATTTCACAACAAGAAAAAAGGGAGATATATGGGCTACTAAACATTTTTTTTCTCATTAGCTTTCATAAATAATATAGCTGTTGTATTTATTGTTTTTACTGTTTTTCTATCACACCCATCCTTTAATTTAGGTTGGTGATAACTAAGCATATAAACCTTGTCTTGTGTGCTTTAAGTTGTTTCTGACTTATGATGACACAAAGGCAAACCTATCAAAATGTTATCTTAGCAAATTTCTTCTGCCATCCTCTGAGGCTGAGAGAGTGTGTGATTTGCCCAGGGTTACCCAGTGGGTTTTTATGGCTGAGTGAGAATTCGAACTCTGCTCTTCAGAGTCATAGTTCAATGTTCAAATAACCACACCACACTGGCTCTCCAGCATACAAATACCAGCACATTCTAATTATGAAATTAGATCATTCTGAAACTATTTCTGCAAAGCAATGGTTCATATTTGTTCTGTGGTGCTGTAGATAAAGGCCTGCAAGGCTCTTTAAAAAGTCAAATAGTACAGCGGTCAGAGAATTTATATTCAAAATTGAGAACTCCTGATTTATATCAGAAATTCAAATTAAATGAGTTCTGTCAAGATAAAAGTGCACGTTTATAATGCCTCTTTCATATGTCTGACATTTGGAACAAAACCTTTTGCACAGCCTTGACAGACTTTTTCATTATCTTTTTTAATATAATAGACCACAAATAAACATTTGTGTAGGAATACATAACAATCCATCCAATAAATTTTAGGGCTGAACAATATCAATTTTATAGGTCTAAACAATATTAATTTCCTACATGGAATCAAAAATAGAAAATAGTACAACCAAGAAACCATCATGTACATACTGTCCACATAAAAACAGAAGGAAAAGAAGAAAAGGAAAAGAAAGGGGGGGGGTAGATTTCTACAATATTTGTATGTGTATATGCATGAATTCAAGTTACCTGCTGACTTATGGTGACACCATGGATTTCACAAGTTTTTCTTAGGGGATAAAATTTATGGATTGATTTTTTGCCATCCAAGTGAGCAAAAGGAAATATCTATCAGTCAAATACACAATGAAATCTGGGAGAAATCTATAGAAGAATGTGTAAAAAAATATTTCTTTCAAAACTTTTTGCACCTTAATATATTATATTTCGACACACTCACACATATAGGGGCCTTGGTATCTGATGGAGTTTGGTTCCAGGATGTGCTCCCCCCCCCCCCCCATGGACGGTCAGTTCCCAATAAATACGTAGAGTAGTAAAATGGTGTCCATTATATAAAATCAAGGTTTACTTTTTGGTTTGTTTGTTTTTTAATTCAAGCCATGGATATGAAGGGCCGAAAGTCATGTTAAGCCAGGATTTCTGCCTTATCCTAGTTTGATGTGAATGAACAGCATGCTAGTGCACTCTCCCAGTTTGGTCCTTTTGAGCAAGAGGGTAAAATTTACTAGGAAAGGACAGCACAGCATGATCCCAAAACCCAGTATCATGGTTGTTGCACCAGTACAAGCCAGGATTTTATAAGCAGAGAAAAACTCCTGGAATGTTGCTGATTTACAAGCTTGGCCTGGTTGGGAAGAGCAAATCAGGATCCCAGATCCAGACATTTCATGGTGCAGCAAACTCCCATGGGATCCTGAAGAATGGCTGCATTTGACACCTAGTAGCCCCACAGCTTTGGAAAACTCTCTTTCAGCCACGTTTCCTTGAAAAATTATTCTGCTTTAAAACTGTTCTTTGCTTCTAAAATTAAACTATGACATTTCCTTGGTTTTGTAAATAAGTTGAGGTTTCCTATTCTGATAACGTGCCATCTCAACAGCAAAATATTAGCAGTATAATTAGCACTACTTTATGTTTCCTTCCTTTTCTTCACTGCAGGCAGTATGGCTGTGCTGTAACCAGGACAGAAAAACCATGACGATTTGATTTCTCATGGCTCTCAGTTTCTGTATATACAACACCCATTTTTGTAGCTCTAACCAACTTCCCCTCTGTTCCCCCTCACTTAGAATGCAGTTCAATTTAATGTATGGCTGCAGTGCAGTAGTCTGATTTTCTTTAACTGCCACAGATCTTAATAATACCATGATGAACCTAATGTGAAAACAGTACTTATTAGCGGTTTTAACAATGCTAAATTAATAGAGCTCAATGGAGAAATAAGAAAAAATAACATTTAGCTTATTTGAAAGGTAGTTCAAAATAACTTTCTGGTCATTAAAATGAAATAACAACAACAACAACAACAATAAAGAAGGAATTGCTAAAATTATCAAAAGATTAGAAAATACCCAAGGATGAAAAACGCTCCATAAAATTAGATTCTAAAAAAGCTTATGTGGCATTTCCCCCCTTGTTATTCTCGATGGTGCTACATGATTCCTTTAAACCTATATATCTATGTGTGTGTGTATGGACAGACAGATAGATGTGTGTGTTGGAGCCATTCCACTTTGTTGTCTAGTAGAAAGCAAGTATGTCTCATAGACCAGGGCTCAGGAAAGTATGGTCCACAGCACACAGGTGGCTCTGAAGCCCCACAAAATGGCCAAAGTCAATCAGATTTGGAACTGCACTCCCTTGATAAAACCACCTTCGTTCCCATTTATCATACTCATGGGAAAATAGTGACATACAGTCATTGCCCATTACACCCATGGGACTAATCAGTGTGATCATTTCAGTTAAGATATGGAGTTGCTGCTATGAAACAATAAAAAAATGTGTTAATTTAAGGCTAGGTTAAAAATAATAGTAACTATAAGTACTTTTCAAAACTTCCAAAATTACAAAAAGACGGTAGCAAAATTGCTATACAATGTATAAATGTACTCAATCACTGTGCCAATTGTTTGCCCCCATCCCTTTGGCTTTGCTTGCAACCTCTCCTTTTCCACTCTCATGTCCTAATAACGTCTTGATGAATGAAATGAAAGCATGTGACCACCTACCCACACACCTTGGCAGAGGTGCACTCCATACACGCCGGCCACCACCCAGGCAGGTAAGCTTGTTTGCACCTTCTAAACGATATCCAGGGAAGCAAGAAAATGTCAAGGAATCTCCAACACCAAAATGAAATCCTATTCTTCTGCTGAAGGCTGGGACACCAGGATCATCACAGGGCTCCAGGTCATACTCTTCAGACAACAAAGGGACAGAAAAGTTCAAGTTATTTAACTATGAAATGAGTATTTGATACAAAAATATGTTCTCCCCCCAGCAGATCCTGGGGGGAGTGAAAATGTGTACAAGTTCCAAACCTTTCCACTATATATTTTTTGTCACTTGGAGAGCTCTGCATCAATTAGAGTTATTTATTTATTTATTTTAATAATTAATATCCCACCTTTCTTCAGTAATGGAACGCAAGGTGTCTTAATCTATTAAAAATAATACAGATTAAAAACTACTCAAAAATATCAGTAACAAAGTATTAGTGTAAAAGTTAATTATGCCTTTTCCCTTGTTCTAACCAAATTAAACTGAGATAGAGAATAGAGAAAAGAGCCTTCCCTGAAGATTTTAGAGCTCAAATAAGCTTACATAGGGCCCGTATAGACAGGCCAAAATAAAGCTGCTTTGGGTCACTTTGGAAGTATGCTGTTTAAATGATGCATGTGTCTTAAGAGGCCAGAAGCTGTACCAAAGCCACGCTCCAGTCCTTAGGACGGGCCCATAGAGAGAAGTGGTTATTCTATAAACTGGATTAACATTTAACTTTAATAAAGTTTTCTACAATTTCCTCAGAAAAGACATTGGCTGGCATTTCCATCACCATAAAACCACTTAGAATCACATAAAGGTTAGTGAAGATGTTGTGCAATGCTCATATTCTAAGGAGGAGAGCAGAGATATAGCTATGTCTCTGAGACCATTGTGCAAATGGAACCAGCAGTGTGGCCACTGTACAGCAGTCCCAGTGCACAACATGTTCCAATGCACAATGGGATACACAGCATATTGGGACATGTAAATTGGGACAAGCTATGCATTGTCACAATTTACTAGAATGAGAGTGTATGTCACGGACGTCACTCCACCACTGTAAAGTTACATATCATATTCTCTGATGCAGAATTCTGATGCATTAAATTTACTAGCCCTTTTTCCAAAATCATGTTGCACTGACCACTTCCTGGTCTTCATGTACAGAAAATGTTATGTACAGGTTTTTGTTCAAAGATTTTAGCAATTCCACTTTAAAGTTCCAGTATGTTTTAATGAGTACTATCTGATTATTTATTTTTGTTGGTAGAATCAGACCTCCTCCTCCTTTTTTTAATCAACATGACCTCATTTGCTCAGATTCCCTTCCTGAATATGACATTCAGGTACAGTTATCTGCTCTAATTCTTCTGCAGTGAAGACAGATGCAATTTATTCACTGAATAAATTGAAACTGAGTGGGCTTCAGTTTTAGTCTTACTCTTACCTCCTCCTACCCTTCAGGAAAAAGTGTAAAGATTTACCTTTTTCCCATGTGGTAGATGTGCAGCTGTATGTAGAAATATATTCCTTTTCACATATAGTTTTGTATATCATTATGTTTCAATTGAGACTTTTTACGTATCTTCTTCAAAAAATAATTTGCGTCAGATTCTGGTTTCTCCATAAACTGTTTAAAGGGAATTTGCTTGGCTTCTTGCACTTCCAGGTTTTTTTAAATAATTAAATGTATGTATATTTTGTGCAAGTTTTTTTTTTGGGGGGGGGAAGAAATGTTCAGGTTAAAATGGAAATGGAAGGGAACACACTTACAGGAGGAAAACCAGTGTAAATTTCATGAATTGGGAAGGGGTGATTTGCCAGTTCCATAGCCAAAGCTGCTCCCTCCCTCGCAAGCCTAGAATACTTTTGTCTCCTAGCAAGACACCCAGAACAGCCAGCCAAATCCCTTCACTCTTTGTTCCATGAAATGCCCTTTCATGACACTGATTCAAATGACAGAGCACTGGCTGAAGTGCTTGTCAAGAAGCCAACTGAGGTATCAGCCCCTGGACCAGGGCCAGGACTTGCTATGAGTGAAGTAACATAATTGTGGCATGGCATTCACAAAAGAAGCCAATGCTGCAGCCTAGGAACTGCTATCATGACTTAACAGCTTGCAGGTGCCTACAAAATTCTGATCACCAACACAGAAAAAAAAAAAACTTGGTAGATGCCAATTAAGATGGACACCATATAGGATTATACAATTTTATTTACAATTTTCTAATACTCCTAGCAACAAACTCCTATTTCAACATCAGAAACTTATAAAAATGTAGCTGATCATTCCATGTAAATTAATTTGCATGTGCAGATTCCTCTTACTGCATGCAGAAAGTGGAGTCTTTGAAAGTGAAGTCCAATGTGAAGTCAAAGAAACCCCTGCAGGATATTTTCCCCCTGCAGAGGACTGAAGAATAAACTTGGAAGCACAGTGCCTTTGTAGTCAAAGAAAAATAGGCTTTTATAAAGTAGAATAGTACAAGAAGAGCATACATATAGGGAGGATCAGAAACATAAATGGATTGCTTTGCATGCTTAATGCAGCATTTTCTATTTGTGACATACATTTCCATCACCTCAATCAGTTCATTTTTTGACTGATACCAAAACAAGCTGCTGGTTCAGCTTATATTGAATTGAAAAGCATCCCATTTCAGTAGAGTTCTCATTTTGAAGAATAGTGTTATTCTTCTCTGAAAAACAAAACACTATACCTGGCCTGTATCAGAACCAGCAAAGTTGCCAGCATATGTCCTCCCTGAAGTCTTCCCAGCAGCATCAGGTTAGCTACTACCAGATACAGTGTATTCAGGGAGGTGGGGTGGCATGGGGTGGGTGGGGGCATTTCCCCAAAATAAGAATTCTCTCCCCCCCCCCCAATAAATTTCCACTCATCTCTCAAATTTCTAACATAAAACTTCAGTTGAGCATTTGGAAATACAGTTCGTGAAAAAAAAAAGAAAACATAAGCGTTCTAGGTATGAGTTATTTTCACTCTCTCATTCTTGATGCTAGAAATTTGGAGACCAGAGGAAAATTTTATTAGGACAACCAAATTCTCATTTTGGGTACAATGCCCTCATTGCGTTCCCCCCTTTACTTACATCCATAAGCATAACTGACACAATTTTGAATGTGTGAAGGAGTCTGTCGGGGGAAGAGGAAATCTCACTGGCATTCTATTTATGTAAGCACTTCTGGCAGTGGAAAACCTTAACTAGATGTCATCCGAGGAATAATTTACCGGAGGAGGATGAACCATCATTGTATAAACATATAAAACAATGTTTTGTTTGTTCAACCCCCTAACTGTTAAATGCATCCATCTTGAGAAAAAAGTGTACTATTTGACTCAATAACAGCTTTCTACCTCCTGGCTCATTTTACGTGTGTTGGTCTTTCACTCTTGCTCTTGATAAATTTAGCTTCCATAACAGGGATGATTTTAATCTCAAAGATAACAAGCAATTTTAGCATTTTTCTTGCTGCTGCAAGAATGTTTTCATCAATTTGCCTATTCACAATTCAGGATTTATTCTGTGCAATATTTGCACACAGTTATTCTGCACTGGAAACAACATTTTCTGCAAATGAAACTGCATTTTCTGCACAGAAAATTCCTGACAGCAAGGGCTGTTCAACAGTGGAACACACTGCATTTGTGAGTGATGGAATCTCCTTTCTTGGAGGTCTTTAAACAGAGGCTGGATGGCCATCTGTCGGGGGTGCTTTGATTGTGAGTTCCTGCATGACAGGGGGTTGGACTGGATGGCCCTTGTGGTCTCTTCCAACTCTATGATTCTATAAGAATACATGGAGGAAGTAAAGAGAAAGAAACAGCTTTGCAGCTGTGTTCTTGAAGGCTTTTAAAGTTGAATGCTCCTGACTGTATGCATCCCTCTAGCTGCTAGTGGTCAATATGCTTCAGACACTCAGCTCCTGAGAGATTCTTGAATGTACTTAAGCATTGCATTGGAGAGGAGCAACCTGTGCCAGCTGTTTCTTCTGGCAGTCTCTCCCTCAGACTGGGTGGTAATTTTTTGCAAGGCTAGAGAAGACCTGGCTAAACTTCTATGGGCTGATAAGTTGCCTCTTAGACCACTCTTCCACCACCCCCTCGCTGCACTGGTACAGATCCTTACTGGGTAAGGCTGAGGGGAAGCATGTGCATCATTACATTTTTATACAAATTGACCTGTATACTGAAACATTCTAATTTCTCTAGTTTCATCTCACATGAACTTATCTATGTCCTAAACCCTACGAAAACCTCCTTGTGAGATTTGGGGACAAATGGAAAGACATTGGAGAGAAGGAGAAATTGTTGGGAAAACACAGATCATTCATACATCTCAAAAATGTGTATTAACTTTACACTAAACAGGAATATACATTAAAACTGATTTTAAAAAAGATAAAAGATCTAATTTACAATCAACAGCATTAATGACTAGCAAAGTTGAACAAGGGAGTATAAGTGTTGGAATAAGAAGAGAAATAATATTTGAAAATATTTCAAATATAGTTTTAAAAAATCTATGTTTTATCAATGAAGAGGAAATCCTCCTGAGATAAATCTGGAACTAATGAGAATATTCACAGTTCCAGTGATTTGTTCTGCAGAAAGGTCATGTGTGGTTTGCATAGAAAATACTA